>NW_027395672.1:545129-680667 GCF_004382785.1 Trichoderma ghanense | reverse complement strand
CGACATTCCCTCCGCAGGCTAAGCCGAGTGGGAGGGCGGCCATCTCCACCGGCAGGGTTCCGGTGGCAGCTGAACGGCTGGGTGGGGACGAGGAGCTTGGTGCATCCATGACAATTACGCAGTGCTTGGGGTAAGGTTTGCTGGTTGTAACATGACGAGAAATGTTACGTAGAGGGAGACGGAAATTCCGAGGACGCGGGTGATGATAACAGAGCCTGCGTGGAGAGTACAGTACATGCTGGACTGGTCATGTAAATGTCTTTGCTCATTTGCAGAAGACAACGTCGCTCGCATTCTCAACTCTTTCCAGGCTGATGAGTAGTCTACTACATGTCGAGGTTCCGTTCCCTTCCACCTGCTTGTGACCCTCTCATGTCGTTGTACGCCGCGGCACGCACAGAGGCCAAGTCACAGGGATTGCCGTGGACCAGCTGGACGAACCTTGCGAATGCTTCGTCTTCATTCTTCGTGATGATGCATGGCTTTCTTCGTCCATCTGCTGCCCTGCAAGTCGGCGACCTCCGTAGCGCGTCGTCCTCGCAAATACCTGTACGGACAGCGTGAGCCCGCGAGAAATACTTTCCTACCAAACCGTAGCTAATGAGAAGTGACGATGCTCTCCTCCAAAAGCAATGCCCAAAATAACCCATCATTAACACTAGATAGATGAAGCTTACCGACTTGTGTGTGAGTACGCACGGCATCTCGAAATTAAATTGCATCCCTTTGGCGCGCGCGACAGTAGAGCCTTCATCAAAAGCTCCCCCGTCTCTTATATCCCCATATGCATCCTCATCCCAAGGAGAGAGAACAAGGCAAGATAAGGGAAATGCCCACATAATCAAGTCGTCTTCAAGCATCAGTCTCAGCAACACACAAACCCCTGCGTAATCATCTAATAGCCGCCCGTCCACATAAACAAAGCAACACCCATCTCGGACCTCCCCCCCCTGTTTCTATTTCCGTCCCCCTCACCTCCCATTGGCCCGGCACTTTTCCCCAAGCGCCGAACCCAGCCCAAAGCAAAATAATATCTAACAGAACCACCATTTGATTCCCCGGATTTTGTTTCGTTTCCTTCCTTCCACTCGCACAATCCAGCCAATCCCCGTCCGCAGACTCGTGCTCTGAAGGCGTCTAATTGGCGTCATGGCGGCTAAAGGGTTGCATTCGAGCGTTTTCTCCTGCATCTTCAGGTGTGGCAGGCTGTTACATGCCATTGGCTGCTTGTGAAGAAGAGGCTCTTTGGGGAGGGAGATCTGAGATTCGAGGTTTGGAGGTTGTAAGCGCCCGGAGATGGATCAAGTGGTTTGCTTTGTTCGAAGAAACGTACATGTATGCAGCGTTCCCCGCTTGATTCCATCGTGTTGTCTCTTGTTTCGTGATCAACAACCCGTGTCCAAGCAGATTTGCTTTTTCTTTCCTTTCCTTTCTCTTCATTCTTTTCTTAATTCCTGCTTGAATCTGTTGATTTCAGATTCCGTTTCTCTGCACAACTCAGTCACTGGCCTGACTTACACCCATCCCACCCAACCACCACAAACAACAACCAAAATGTCCAGCCTCAAAAACGAACTGTCCGCGTCCGACTTCGAGGTCGAGGCCCAAGACGCCCAGCGCAAAGTCCAGCACCAGGCCAAGCTGCGCCTCCTCAGCCTCGTCCACGGCGCCCGCGTCGCCCTCACGCTCCTCGCCCTGGCCGCCGGCATCACCGTCCTCGGCGTCGCGGCCAACGGGCTCATCGTCTACCACGAGACGTATCTGCCGCCCGACTTCTTCCTGCAGCTGTGGCCGGCGCGGTTCGACCTGCGGCCGACCAAGGCTCTCGTTGCTGGGGGCGTGCTCGTCGTCGTGGCCAATGCTGTGTCTTTGTTGTTTAGCAGGGTTCAGGCTGTATGTCCCTCATGTTCCCCCGGAAGAGCAAATTCAGCCTCGTCTTTCTCTTGCCAAAACCTCTCTCGACTAACGCTGATTTGATACGACAGCTCCGAAGCAAGACTGGCCCCCATGCCATCGCCAGCCTCGCCGCGCCCGCCATCGGCTTCGTCGCCTCTCTCGTCGCCATGGCCCTCTTCTACGCCGTCAACGCGTCTACCACCGTCGACAGCCTGCAGAGCTGGTCGTGTCGCTGGAGGGACGTGCCCATGAGGACGCAGCCGCACTTTGGCACCCTGTGCAGGCAGAGCGAGGCCGGCGTGGTGCTGGCCGTGCTGCTTGTTCCCCTGGAGGCGGCGATTCTTGCCGTGGCGGGCTGGCAGGTTGTTTTGGAGCGACAGGCTACGAAGGCGTGATTGATGTCCACGTGAAGTCATGAATAGGGAGAAACAGAGAGAGGGTGTGGTTGAAGAGTGGATGTATATCTATACTGGAACTGGCATGTTGCTCTTCGTGGACAGATGATTGGGCACTATATACATATCTGTACCCAACTGTTTTATATGTAATCTAATGATGTTGCTTCGGACGCAAAAAAAAAAAAGAAATAAAGAAAAAAAACACTTTGCCCTGCTCAGGTCGACTCGGCTTGAACTGAAACAAAGCATATTACATATAGCGGACAGATGTTGCAAGCTCCCCCGGCTCCGGCAAACCTCAAGCCGCCCGGGTTCATGTTCTTGAGATGGCAGGCATCCGCCCGTGTTTCCGAAGGCTACCCGCAAAGCCGTTGAATCGCGACTGTGTCACATTGTCTCCTTCATTCAATGCGGGTAATGGGATAAAACATCAGCACGGTGTAACGAACAAATTCATTGATCAAGTCAAGCCGTGACAACGACAGTTGCGAGTAACCAACCAGGTGAGAGACGGGTTTCACTTTGCGCTCACCTTTTCCTCTGTCTGAAACACAGACTTTTGCGTCCCTAGAGAAAGGAGGAGAAGAGGAGAAACTTCTCTCCTTCCACCGACTCACGTCTGCCTCCTCACAGCATTCCGTCATGGATCAACAACAGAAACCACCCATCCTCAGCATCGCCAAGGCACCCGATGCAAGCGCAACACCCCCATCCTCTCCGCCTGATTGGAAATTCAAGCCCATATCCAAGGTATCGAGTCTCCAAATCGTCCCAGAAGGCGACTTTGCTCGAGTTCAGCCTCAAGATGCCTCACATCCGGCGGATACCCCGAAACCAGCACCGAGAGGACCCTCTTCGAGCATTCACAGCAGCGAAAAAGAGCGTCTGGCTGGTCAACGGAGCCAGTACCTTCACGATGCTCTTCATGAGCAATCTGCAGATTCAGCTGCGGCAAGTGTCCGGTCAGAGGCGCTGATATACGCCGAGCTCAAGACGAATGTCAAGGCGAGCACTCTTATACATCTTCCCTCCACACCATAGTCATGGTATCTTAACTGACCTCTCACTGCAGATCGAAAACGAACAGCAACTCCTCACCACCCTATCCACCCACCTCGCCGCCCGCTACAACCGCCCCCCCTCATCCACCGTCGTCTCCCTCCACCACACCCAAAGCCTCCTCTTCAGCGGCTCCCCGAGTCCCGCCTACGTCCTCACCGTCGCGGCTCTCACGTGCCAAGTCCAGCCCGCAACCAACAAGCGCAACGCCGCCGTCCTGCAGAAGCACCTGGAGGCTGCTTTACGCGTGCCTCCTGCGAGGGGGATGGTGCGCTTCGTGCCCGTGGCGGAAGAGTGTCTTGCGTGGGGTGGGAAGACGGTGACGGGGAGGATCGCCGAGGCTGTGGCGACTGTTGAGGGGGACGGGGAGAAAGAAAGGGGACAGGAGAGGAGGAGGTTGAAGGTGAGGCTATGATGGCTTGTTGGTTTTATTTTGTGTGCGTGAGGAGATTGCTGACTGGGGGGAGGGGGGGTGATATAGTCGCTGTCGTTGAGACGATCTACACCAGCGGAGGGTGTATCGCCCAATCTAGCATCTACCAGTCCTTTGAAGAACGGAAAGGGCACCTCCAAGACCTTGAATACTCGAGTAGAGGCTGGAAATGCTGAAACGGAAGAAACTGGCGGGGTGGTCAGGAAGAAGAAGAGCATCATCCACACGCTCTTCAGGACGTCTAGGGTGGACGATGAGGATCCGGCATCTCAGGGCTCATGAAGCAGAAAAAGTCAAAGGAGCTGCAGGTGGCAAGGCATTGAACCAAGGCAATTGCTCGACGAGGAATATATAGTCTAATAAGCAAAAGAATCAATGGCCAAGACATGCTTCAATAAAGGACAAGTTGATGGAGAGTTGGCAGAAGAATAGTCAACATGAAGTTAGTCCCACACCGAGCTCCCTTTGAAATCACAAGCCTAGGATTGACTGGACCTCAACACTCAACTCCCCAACTGTGACAATCAACGAAAAACGGACATCAAACGCGCATCATCCTGTCAAGACCAACATATTCTTTGCCAAAAGTAATTCAACGTCGCATGTTGTTGCGAAAACGCGTCTGCAACTCAGGCATCAACACTGGCGACGAGCTGACTAACCGGGAGCAACTCGCAGCTACACCTCCAAGTCAAGTCAAGCCCACCTCGACTCAGTCTCAAATCAACTTCAACTTCAACCTCAACCTCAATTTTTGTCTTTCTAGTCAACAACCCTATACAACCCCACGCAGCTTCAATTTTGGAACATCTCGTTGCTTCTACAACCGTCAATCCAGCTTCTCCCACTAGTTATCGTCCTCCGGCCATGGCAGTTGCCTGCCCCATCTGCAACAAACCCGTCAAGTCCACCGACATCAACGACCACCTCGACTCGGGCTGCACAACCTTCATCGTCAACAGCCATTCCTCCGCCACTCCTCCTCCTCCTCCTCCTTACCCTCAGACCCCCTCCCACAATGGAACGACGACAGCCGCTGCTCCTCCACAGTCCCAGCCGCAGACCCAGAAGCGCAGCGCCTCGAGCTTCTTCTCGACGCCCGCGCCGAAGCGACAAATCACCGAATTCAAGTCCCAGACGCCATTGACCAACTCCACGTTCCCGCCGCTGGCCGGCAAGAAGAGAGGCTTCGAAGATGGACCCGGAGAGACGCCCCGGCAGGGAAACGGACAAACGCGGGAGGAGGACAGGCCCATGGAGGACAGGCCCATGGAAGACGCGGCAGCAGCGGTCAACGGTCACGGCGCAGACGAAGACGGCCGCAGGATCAAAAAGACAAAGACATCTCGCGCCGCCCCCCTGGCGGAGCGCATGCGGCCCAAGACGCTCGACGACGTCTGCGGGCAAGACCTCGTCGGGCCCGAGGGCGTCCTCCGCTCGCTCATCGAGTCGAACCGCGTGCCGTCCATGATCCTCTGGGGCGCGTCGGGCACGGGCAAGACGACGATTGCGCGGTGCATCGCGCACATGGTCGGCGGGCGCTTCATCGAGCTCAACGCCACGAGCTCGGGCGTGCAGGAGTGCAAGAAGCTCTTCGCCGAGGCGGCCAGCGAGCTGCAGCTGACGGGGCGCAAGACCATCATCTTCTGCGACGAGATCCACCGCTTCAACAAGGCCCAGCAGGACGTCTTCCTGCGCCCCGTCGAGGCCGGCACCATCACCCTCATCGGCGCCACGACCGAGAACCCGTCCTTCAAGGTGGCCAACGCGCTGCTCTCGCGCTGCCGCACGTTCACCCTGCGGCCGCTGGGCGCCGACGACGTCGTGGCCATTCTGCGGCGCGCGCGCAAGGCCGAGGAGGCCGTGTATCCGCCGTCGCCGCTCATCGACGACGAGATGATGGAGTACCTGGCGCGCTTCAGCGACGGCGACGCCCGCACGGCGCTCAACCTCCTCGAGCTCGCCCTCTCGCTCACCCTCCGCGAGGGCATGACCAAGGACGCCATCAAGCAGTCCCTCACCAAGACGCTCGTCTACGACCGCGCCGGCGACCAGCACTACGACACAATCTCCGCCTTCCACAAGTCCGTCCGCGGCAACGACCCGGACGCCGCCCTCTACTACCTCGCCCGCATGCTGCAGTCGGGCGAGGACCCCCTCTTCATCGCCCGCCGCATGGTCGTCATCGCCTCCGAGGACGTCGGCCTGGCCGACAACTCCCTCCTCACCCTCGCCACCTCGACGTACACGGCCACGCAGCAGATTGGCCTCCCCGAGGCCCGCATCCCGCTCGCCCACTGCGCCGTCGCCCTCTGCCTCGCGCCCAAGAGCACCCGCGCGTACCGCGGCCTCAACAACGCTTTTGCCGCGCTGCGCGAGCCCGGCGTCGCGAGCCTGCCTGTGCCGCTGCACCTGCGCAACGCGCCGACGAGGCTCATGCGCGATCTGGGCTGCGGCGCGGAATACAAGTATCCGCCGAATTATAAGGACGGCAAGGTCAAGCAGAGGTATTTGCCCGAGGAGCTGCTCGGGCGGAGGTTTTTGGAGGCGAGGGATTTGGGGACCGAGGTTGATCCTGATTATGAGATGGATGATGCGGGAGGTGCGTGATTGGATTTGAGGGATAAGGACGGGATAACGATTGTATGAGTACATGTACGTTATGGCCAGCCAGTTGAGGGGTTCTGGATACATGATACCACTGGCGACGGCAAGCACGCATAGACAGCGTTCTCTTTGTGACATGAAAAGGAAGGCAAGGGGAATGGGATCATATGACAAAAGGTGTACATCTCAAACACGCATATAGGCATTTGCATAGGGAGCATCATGACATTGCAATCAACGGTACGCTTCTTTCGTAGTGATACACACTATGGAACTAAATACCATACATGTGCTCTCTCGCTCCTTTGCTTCGATATGCAGAATGGGGTATGGGTATATAACGATGATGCTTCTGACTCGGTATGCCATATGAGTGCAAGATGCACCTGAAAGGAAACCAGATGAAACGCAAAAAAAAGAAGAAAGAAGACGCTCATGCTGTACGTAAACGTGAGTGTGTCACTGTAGAAGAAGCAATATGCCATGCAACAGAGTATGCCATGCAAGAATATGCCATCAGCCTCAACAGACAAGTCGACGTGCGCATCAAACCTACTCCAGCCCCGCGGCAGTCAAAGCCCCATACCCAATCCCCTTTCTCCTCCCCCTGACCACCGCCGCCAGCCCCCTCGCCAGCGCCGGCAGATCCCCCATCATCGAGACGTGGCCCCTCTCCGTGCTCACCCTGCCCCCCTTGGCGAGCGAGTACCCCTCCGGCAGCATGCTCTCCTTGGCCAGCACCACGCCGTCGCCCGGGCGGAAGACCAGATCGTCGTAGGCGTCGGCGCAGGGGATCGCCTCGCGGCCGCTGACCCGCGCGGCGTACACCGTCGGGATGCTCTTGGAGTAGATGACGGCCAGGGGCGGGTAGGCGTTGCACAGCTGGTGGGTTGGGTTGTGGGCTAGTTCGGAGCGGAACTGTTTCGTCGCGGCGAGGACGCGGGCGAGGTAGTCGTAGTTGCGGCGGAAGCGCTCGGGGTCGATGGCTGTTGGCGGGGGAGGTGACGGGGGAGTGTTGCTGCTATTGTTGTTGGAGGACCATGAGTTGGATGAGGAGTTGTTGTTGTCGGAACGGGGGTTGGAATAGGGGGGTTGAGGGGACTGGGACAGCGGGATGCTCATCGTGTGGCGGTGGTGGATGTTGCCGTTCATCTGAGGCTGCCCAGACGCCCGGTTCTGGACATTGTTGGCAACATTGTTGGCGGCATCGTTGAGATTCTTGGATACTGCGGAATCGAGGCCTGACATAGAGCTTCGCCTCTTGTCGACTTTGCCATCATTGCCGCCAGCACGAGGCCACAGGGAGTTCTTGGGAAACAAGTTGGCCAGGGGGGAATGCCCGGCAGATCGATTATACGGCGGCAGCGGAGGCGCAACACAGGGGCTGAGGCGCCACTTGACCCAGCTGTCGGGGTCGAAGAAGTCGACGGGGTACGGCTCGCCCGTCTCGCGGTCGACGAAGCAGAAGCCGTCGTCGGGCAGCAGCGTGAAGGAGGTGCGGATGCTGAAGTTGACCTGCGCCGTCAGCAGCTTGTCGTTGAAGAGCACCGCGTCGCCGTTGCGCAGCGGGCCGAGGATGTTGATGCACCGCATGGGCGTCCCGCAGAACAAGACGCCGGCGAAGAGGTGCGGCTGCTGGTTGACGGCGTGCCGCGTGATGAGCCCGCCGAGGCTGTGCGCGACGACGATGGCGCCGCGAGACTCGGCCGGGACGCCGGGCTGGTTCGACGGCAGCGTCGCGAGGAAGTCCTGCAGCCGCCTCGAGAGCCGCGCCGGGCTCAGGCGCCAGTCGTAGCCGTAGTCCCAGACCCGGAGGCGCCCCGTCCGCGCGTTCTCGCACGCGCGTAGCTTCTTGAAGAACTTGCGCGAGATGTCAATGGGCCCGATGTGCTGCAGCATGCCCGAAGGGATGATGCGCTCCTCCATCGTCTCCTCGTCCTCGTCGTCCAGGCCCACCTCGAGGTTCGCCTTGCGCATGTTGAGCCCGAGCTTGACCGGCGCCCACAGCTGTTGATGGGGCGGCTCAGCGGACCGCAGGATCGAGCCGCGGTAGCCGCCCATGACGACAATGTCGCCCGTCAGCTCGGCCAGCACGCGGTCGAGGCGCTCCGAGTCGTCCTTGTCCTTGTCCCGCTCCTTGTCCTGCTCCAGCTGCTGCTTGGAATGCGTCGCCGGCTCGTTGGAAAAGATGTTGTTGAGCGAAATGGTGGACCGCCGCGACACGGCCTGCAGCTTGGCCAGCGTCGGCATGCTGGGCATCTTGAAGTTGGGCACGTCCGGCAGGCTGTCCTTGATGGCCATGAAGCGCACGTTGACCTGCTCGCGCACGTCGGTGAAGCGGTTGTCGTCGCCGAGCGAAGACGCGCGCGACAGGCTGTGATACAGCATGCTGTCGTCGGACGTTGTCCTGCGCAGCAGCGGCGGCCGCAGCGCTTCGGAACCAGCACCGGCGTCTGCCGAGCTGTGAGGCGGAGGAGAGTTGGAGGGAGACTGAGAAACAGAGGCATGGCCTCGACGTCGAGAGGCGACTGAGCGACTGCGCTGATGCTTGCCGTCGGTGAAGCTCGATAGAAACGACCTTGGCCTGGATAGCGACGGGAGAAAGTTGGACGGCGTGCTGAGCGACGGAAATGCTTGCTGGAGCTTCTTCAAGGCTTCTTGGCCGGCTGACCTCGACCGCTGGCGCGTGGGCTCAAAGGCGGCGTGCAGAATCCCACGGGCATCGCTCAAGGGTCTCGCGTCCTTGCTGTGCTGCTGAGACTTCCACGGAGACGGAGGGGCATATCGTCTTGCTTCGCTCTTGGGTGAAGGCACAGAATCCAGCTGAATGATGGGCTTCCGCATGGCGCGTGGAGGCGAGCGGGACTTGGGCGATGTTGCCGCCTTTGGCGTCGTATCTCCTCCATCCCCCTCTCCGTCTGCCTCTCCATCGCCGTCTGCGTCGTCGTCACCAGACACGAGAAGCTCCGGTTCGTCAAAGAAGCCATTGGGTCCCGGGCGTTGCATGGCAGCCGCCTTCTCGATGGCCGGCGTCCACAAGGAAGTCAGGTGGCTTGCCGCGGCGCTCATGGCCGGCTGCAAAACGGCCTGGGCGTCGTCCTGGTCCGGAATCATCTGGTCGTCCGAAAAGTTGCCTTCCTCGCCGCCGTCCGGTATGGAATCCCGGCGGCCGAGCGGCTGCCCCGTCATTGCTTTTGTGCTCGTCATTGCGTGTGTTTCCTCAGACGATTCTGCTCCATAGACTCGGCCCAATCGGGAGACCCTGAATGATCGACGACCAGAAAGAAAGGGGTCTTTGAGGGGAGGTTGGAAACCAGAAATAAAAGGGGAGAAGAAGGAGAAGAAGGAGAAGAAGGAGCAGAAACTACGGGGGAAATGGGATCGGACTGCAAGGCGGTGGAGATTCTGCAACGACGAAGAGAATCAACGCAACTATGTACAGGTTTGACGTTTCTTGCGATGGGAATGACAGCGGACCAATAAGGAGCGCCGATTGGCCGAGGATGAGGTGTTGAGCTAGCAAGTAGTTGTAGGGCTACTGTGCGGTCAACAAGGATGGGATGGGATGAGATAAGGTGGGAATAGGAAGGTCGTGAGATGTGACAAAAGGGGACAAAGCCGAGGCGGTGGCTGTGAGCAGTTCGACAGATCGCGGCGTCCGAGTCATCCAGAAGGTGAGAACAGAGTTCGCAAGCCGAACAAAAGAAGCAGTCCGAGAAAGACGGCCGCTCTTATTTAGGCCATGCAGATGCACAGAAGACCGACCATGGAGCTCGGGCTGTGGATGGGGAAGCCGAGCCACCCGGCGCAGCGCCAAACCGCTCAAGCAGGTCCGTCTTATGAGTGGCCAACGTGCATCTCGGGCTGTGAGCCTGATTGGTCGTTGGTTGGGCAGCCAGAGCTGACTCCGTCCGTACCTTGGAGATCCGGGCAGCAGATCTCGTTGCCTTTCCTCTGCTTCTTGTCAGCTGTTGGGACTGGGGCTTCTCACGGCGGATGGCGACAGGAATGGGAGCACAGAATAAGGGCTGAGCTAAGCCCCGGAACCCTGCGCTGAGCGTCGATCAAGGGGCGGTTGCTCGTCATCCATTGCTCACCGATGGAATCATCGATTCGATTCCTGGATCCTGAGGGCAAGGACATGAGAGTCGAGACCCCTGGTTCTGCTGCGGAGAAGCTCGTCCAGAAGAGAGGCTCGGTTCGGGCCCTTTGGCCGTGTCCCCAGCCCCCAGCTTTCGCTGTGAATCTGTCATCGTTGGAAGGATTGGTGCAAACGACGTGCAATTGGTGTCGCAGCCGCTTCTCTCGCATGTGATGTGACATTTTCAAATTGCATTGATTCACAGCAGAAATTGGGAGAAAGAAATCCGTCGACGGCGCTTAGCAAATTGGCAACGTGACCCCGATTCCGCTACAAGTTCTTGATGACCTCATCCATAGTTTGCAGGTTTGCTTACGTGTGTCTCGATCTTCGGCAGCAGCCGATGGAAGCAGCAACGATGCCTGTTCCTAAATATAACTGCAGAGCCTGACGCTAAAAGAAACCGAGTTGCGAGGATGACCGACTGCTTGTACGAGCCGACGGGGTCATTTGGAACATAACCCGTCCAGGGGTCTGCAAGAATTAGAAAGGGACTGTTTAGAGTACCAGCCGATTATTTGTATACGGCTTGCTGCATGCGTGGCCAGCGTGGCCGAGTCGGTGATAAAAGACCAACAACCCAAGGTTACACCCTCAAACGATTGTTTGAGGCTCGAATGGTTGTTCCCGGTT
Organism: Trichoderma ghanense; assembly: GCF_004382785.1. Classification (NCBI taxonomy): domain Eukaryota; kingdom Fungi; phylum Ascomycota; class Sordariomycetes; order Hypocreales; family Hypocreaceae; genus Trichoderma; species Trichoderma ghanense. Next base: position 669,500 of record NW_027395672.1, on the reverse strand, counting down.
GTTCCAAACAAGTGTCTCGTTGACGGCTTCTTGCAGAGCTGATTCAACAGCAACAGACCACAATCGTCAGACATCACCACACCCATCATGCTCTCGACCCTATTCGGGCAACAGTCAGCTACATAGATCCCTAGAATCAGGAACAAATGCTACCTCAACCATACAAAGTCCCTCTTGCATCGTGACAGTCTTCCTACAGACCGACAGCTCTTCCTTCGTGGCTGAGCACAAGGTACTCAACTCCAACTTCCATCTTTCCAATGCTGCGTCTCACATCAACAAATCACCACACCCCAGGCCCATCCATCCGTCAAGCTCACAAACAAAGCATCCCCCCAATGATACTCCATAAAGGGTTCAACACTCCACGGCCCGAATCATTAGGCAAAATGAAAAGCCTCGGTAACAACAGCCCACCTAACGTGTAATCGGGGCCCATTCCAGAACCGTCGGCTGCCCAGGTAGAACAGCTCTGGAGCTCTTTGGAGCTCTTAGTGCACTGCCTACTTTGGCCAGTGACCAACCAGCATGCATGCCATAACGTCAACGTGAACTCAACCCTCTTGGTCTCAACCATCACAACCACAACTGAGTGTCCATCATCAACCCCAACCCCAACCTCGACCTCAACCTCGACCTCTACATATAGATACCCTCATCCATCTCCATCTCCATCCATTCATCCCATCAACACCAACAATCTCTCCCATCGTCCCCATCCATCCAATGCCATCATGACATCCCTCGCCCCCCGCCCTCCCTACTCCGACACCGAGCTCGCCGCCCTTTACCCTTCCTCCCTCCACCTCCAACAAGTCCAAATCCTCCTCCGCCACGGCGAGCGCACCCCCGTCAGCGCCCGCTTCGCCAACACCGGCCTCGCCGCCTACTGGCCCTACTGCTCCGCCGTCAGCCGCTTCCGCTCCGCCGTCCTCGCGCCCTCCGGCCCCGATCCCACCTCACCAGCACCATCACCATCGTCACAATCATCACCATCCTTCTCCGACCTCCAATGGCGCCGCCGCCTCGAAGCCTTCGGCCCCAATGACGCCGCCGTCCCCGCCACCGGCCCCGACGGCTCCCTCGACAACCTCTGCGACCTCGGCATGCTCACCGACCGCGGCCGCGAGACGGCCCACGCCCTCGGCGCCCGCCTCCGCCACCTCTACGTCGACCACCTCGACTTCCTGCCCGCCAGCATCAAGGACGCCTCCTCCTTCATGTACCTCCGCGCCACGCCCATCCCCCGCGCCCTCGAGTCCATGCAGCAGGCCTTCCTGGGGCTCTACCCGCCGCACACCCGCGACCCAGACTTCCCTCCCCTGACCATCGTCTCGCGCTACTCCCCCGAGGAGACCCTCTTCCCCAACGACATGCACTGCCGGCGCTTCGCCGAGCTGTCTAGGGCGTTTGCCCAGAGGGCCGCCGAGCGCTGGAACGACACGGACGAGATGCGCTACCTGACGGCCAAGCTCGGCAAGTACATGCCCGACGACAGCCCCAAGGTCGCCGTCGACTCCAAGCCTCGGCTGAGCGGCATCATGGACACGGTCAACTCCACCCTCGCCCACGGCCCGGCGACGCGCCTCCCCCGCGACTTTTACGACCCAAAGGTGCGCCAGACCATGGAAAAGGTGTCCGTGGACGAGTGGTTCGCCGGCTACGGCGAGAGCCGCGAGTACCGCGCCCTCGGCATCGGCGCTCTGCTGGGTGACGTCGTCGCCAGGATGGTCGCCAGCGCCGAGCGCAACGTCCCTCCTCCGGACACGGAATTCGTCCACCCTCCCGGCCAGCAGCGCTCCTCTTCGACTGTAGACGACGATGCTCAGATCCGCTTCGGCCTGAGCGGCTGCCACGACACAACCCTCGCCGGCATCCTCGCCAGCCTGGGCGCGTACAACACCGAGTCCTGGCCCCCCTTTACAAGCCACATCGCCATCGAACTCTTTCGCTCCTCCGACAAACCCCCCTCTTCTTCATCACCATCGTCAACATCATCATCATCATGGTGGCCCTCCTCCTTCTTCTCCCCCAACAAACAACACCAGCCGTCCATCTCCCGCAAACCAACCCCCGCCCTCACGCCCGCCGAGAGGGAAAAGCTGGAGGGCTACTACGTGCGCCTCCGGTACAACGATCAGCCCGTCACCATCCCCGGGTGCAAACCCGATGGGAAGCATTTTCCGGGGCAAGAGTCCTTTTGTACGCTTGCTGCGTTCAAGAGCATTGTTGATAAGTTTACGCCCAGGGACTGGCAGGCGGAGTGTCGGGCGAATATAAAAAAGGCGGCGTTTCCCGAGGTCAAGGAGCCCGCTGGGTTTTGAGACTGGCGTAGGCTACTGCATTGGAAGACTTGGCGGGGCCTTTCTCTTCCTTTGGTCGTCAGGGTAGCTGGAGTTGATGTTCTCCAATAACTGAGTTGAGTGAAGCTCTCTCATCAAGAGTGTAGAAAACTAAAAGTTCAAGACAAGACATGCAGGAGATGGAATGGTTCAAAAGAAATTGACACTCACGCAAAGAGCCAAAGAGCCATCATATGGTCTTATTCAATGTATTAGTCGAATTCGACCACGCTGCAAAAAACTCCATAACGACATTACCATACATGCAGATAATCCTCCTCCTCCCCTCCCCGTCTACAGCATTACCAAAACCCTCGGTCAACCCCGCGCAAGTCTTCCATCACCAGGGCGTGGCCACTCCTTTCTCTTGTCTTGTTCTCCCTTCTTCTCCTCCATCCTTTCATCCAAAGGGGACACTCGCCTGCTGAGTTTTCGTTCATCAGTTCCCGGCCCCAAGTCTCATGCACCTTATCGGACAAAGCCATCGATCGTCAAAAGGTTCGCCAGGGGCGGCGAGTTCCCGCAGCGTCTTCTGTTTTCTTCTTTGCGTTTCAAAGGGGTTGGGGGAATAATCTCGGGGGAATTTGGAAAAATGTTGAAAAGGAAATCTTGACCATGGTACACCGAAGAGAGTAATTATGAAATATTGGTAACAGGAAAAAATAACAGAAATGAAAATAGGTTGGGGAATGAGGAATTCATAGACAGGAATTAAGGGATGAGGCGGAAAGACTCCAAAAGCAATTACAACAAATTAGGTAAACGCTTTCCCCGTAAACCCCCCAACTCTGCTCATATGCGTGACAAGTCCTTCCGAGCGGACTGCGGTGATGTTTCCAACGGCCCAACCTTAGTTAGCCACTTCCTCTTCCACCCAGCCGTTCAGACCTCCCTGGATGGCCAGGCCATAGCCGGAAGCTCCCATGCCGCCAAAGCTGGCCTGGTAATGATGGCCGCGCCTCTCGCCGTGGCTGCCGTTGCTCTCTGAGGGGCTGATGCCTCCGTTCTCGAATCCGGGCGCAAGAACCGGAAGGCTGACGGCACGGCTGTGCTGGCCACGACCGCTGCCGGGAGCGAGCAGGCCGCCAATGGTGGTGGCGTTGGACATGGACCCGTTCATGGGGTAGCCGTTGGAGATGCTAGCTGACTGGCCGTGGCCGATGGGGCCTTGCTGAGGAACGTCCATGGACAGGTCGTTGGACTGTGCAGTGTTAAAGAGGATGTTTTGCTGCACGGACATTTGCTGCTGCTGCTGCTGTTGCTGCTGAGCCTGCTGCTGGATGTGGTTGAGGTACATGGTCAGCGGGTTGCTGGAGGCATTGAACATGGCCGCCGCCGGCTGTGGCGTGTTGCCGTTGGAGGGCGAGTTGCTGTTCTGCGAGCCGTTCGGGGGCGGCGATGAGACGCCGTCGCCGCGGGGGGACGCGTTCTGCTGGACCTGGCGGGGGGCGTTGCCGCATCGATCCTTGCCGAAGTTGACCTTGAACTTCTTGTACTCGTCCTTGCCGCGGATGGCCTCGATGGCCTTGATGGCGTTGGCAATGTTGGTGAAGTTGACAAACGCGCAGCTCTTCTCGCGCAGCGCATTGACCAGCTCGATCTCGCCGTACTCGGCAAAGTCCTGGCGCAGCCGCTCCTCCGTCCACGTCTCGTCCAGGTTGCCAATGTAGACGTTGCGCGAAGCTCCGCCGCTAACGGCGAGGGCGATGGCGGGCGGCAGGGCGCCCGAGTGCTTGCCCCAGCCGATCTTGAGGCGCCGGTTGTGAATCATCAGGCCCTGCAGGTTGCTGAGGGCATAGAACGAGGCGGCGGCTGTGGGGTCGATGAAGGTCACGAAGCAGATGTGCTTGTCGGGGATGTAGCGGATGTGGTGCAGCAGGCCGCCTCGGACTACGTTGCAAATCTCCTCAATGGTGGTCTCCGGGTGGATGTTGCCCAGGTAGATGGTTCGGTTGCCCAGGTTGTTCATGCCGCCGGCGCTCGTGGCAACGGCCGCCGCCGCCACCGACTGCTGGGCGAGGGCACTGGAGATGAGATCGCGGTCGGCGCCGGTGAGCATGTGCGCGTAGCCGGGGGCGATGCCGAGGTACTGGGCCGCGTTCTGCTGCTGCGTCTTGGACACGTAGGCGCATCGGTCCTTGCCGTAGTACACGCGGCGCGGAGCCTGCCACTTGGCCTCCTGAGGCAGCTGGGTCACGGCCTTGATCGCATTGGCAATGGACAGGTAGTGGATAAAGGCAATGCCCTTTTCGCGGACAATCTTGATGGTGTCAATGGGGCCAAACTTGCCGAGATCCTCGCGCAGCTCGTCGTCGGTAATCTCCTCGGGCAGGTTGCCCAGGTAGACGTTGCGGGAGGCGCCCGACTGCTGAACGGCCAGCGCAACGGACGTGGGCACCTGAGAGGGCTTGCCCCAGCCGACCTTGATGTCCTGGCCCTTGATACACAGCTTCTTCAGGATGGCATCGGAGTGGAAGTGGGTGGCGGAGCTGGCATCCAGGAAGGAGATGAAGGCGCAGTTCTTGTCGGGCAGCAGGCGGACGGACTCGATCTGACCACTCCTGACGTGACCCAGGATCTCTTCGGCGCTGGTGTCCGGGGGGATGTTGCCGAGATAGACGGTTCGGCTGGTGCCGGTGACGACGCCGGCGCCCATGGAGACGGGGGAGCCGGGCTGCATCGAGCTCTGCATGTTGAAGCCAGTGGGCGACTGGGGAGGGAAGAACTGAGGGGCTCCGTAGGTCGAGGGAGACACCAGGGCCTGGTAGGACTGGGGCGACATGCTGGGCTGCACGGGGCTCGAGAGGCCGCCGTTGTGCTGCTGGCCGTTGGCCTGCTGATGCTGCGCCTGCTGGAAGCCAGACAGGCCCTGGAACTGAGGGCTGCCAAAGGCGGCAGGGCTGCCGGGCTGAAAGGGGCTGCCGAGGAGCAGCTGCGACGGGAGCAGAGGGGTGAACTGCATGTCAAAGGCGGTTCCCGGGGTCATGTCATGGCCGTTGCCCTGGTTCTGGTTCATGTTCTGCGTGTTGAGCGAGGGGATGTTGGCGCGGCGAGGGTGGCGGTCAGCGAAGCCCGAGATGTTGGAGGTGAAGGCGCCGTGGGAAAAGCCAGTATCGCTGTTGGAGGGCTTGGAGGCATGGCCGAAACGCGTGCCATTGGCACCGTTGGGCGCGCCCTGGCCGGCAGATCCGTTGAGGTCCTGCATCCCGAGAAGGTGAGGGGGGACCAGAGAGTCCCGCCCAGCGTGACCGAGAACAGCCGTTTTGAGAGATTTCAACGTGCCCGGAAAAGGCACGAAACGCTAACACCGGGGAGAGTCGAGCAACCGGTCGTTGACGGAAGCCCAATGCAGATGCTGATGAGGAATCGACTTTTGGTCCGGAGAGAAATCAAACGATGCGTCTCTTCCAGGAGGTCCACGAGAGTCGCACCGAACAAATCAAGCTACTGTACAGTAGAAAAGGGGGGCCGACGAGCGGATGTAGGTAAGGTATGTATGCCAAGTGGAAGCGGAATATGAACTAGAAAGGCAAATCGAATGCTCAATATCCAAGAAGAAGAAAAAGGTCGCGACTATTAAAACGGCAATATGCAAGCTCCTAGCGACATGAAGACGAGGCGAAGAGGCGGCTTAAGCAGTAGCGAAGTGACGGCCGTCGAACGTAGCGAGAAGACGCGGCGGGAGGACAATGCCGGTACCGGTACGAGAATGCCTCGAGGAGTGTCGGTGAGCGAAGGCGTCAAGGCTAAACGGACGAACAGACAAAGGCCGCAGGGGAAGGCGAGGCGCTCGGTATGCGAAGAAGCGGACGAGTCGAGGAACGAAGTATTAAACGAAGGTCGCGGCGGTTCTGTCGCAGCAGCGAGAGTCGTATGTCGACGGCGGACAGCAAAGGCTGGTCGGGACCCAATTGGCGTTCCAACGACTGCGATTGACAACCTGGACAGTTCCGGTCGAGTCGATCCAGCTGGGGAAACGACGCGGTGGGTTGCTGGAGCAGTCTAGGGCCTGGCGCAACTAGATTGCAGTCTCACGATCGGGAGGACCGGGGGGGACAAGGGGAGAAGAAGAAAGAAGAAGAAGGGTGTGAAGAGGAGTAAGAGCTGGAGCTGGAGCTGGAGCTGAAGGAGAGAAGAGAGAGAGAGGCAACGACGGGCAAATGAAGACCAAGAGAAGGAGGGATAAGGGATGAAGAAAACAACGGGCCACCGGCGAAGCGTGCTCGTAGGGACCAGCGGCAGTTTTTTTCTGGAGCGCAGCGCAACGCGGACAAGGGACAAGGGACGAGCAACAGGGGCAGAAGGAGAGGAAAAGATGCACTAGAGAGCGGAGAGCGAGGGCCAGCAGTGGGAGCTCGTACAGGGACAAGGAACAGACACACACGAGAGAGAGAGAGAGGCGGAGGGAACAGGAGAGGACGAGGAAGCGAAAAGAGAGCGACGAACAGCGGCCAGGGGGCGGTTTAGTCGCGCTGCCAGGGCAAAGTACCGATACCTGGGCCGGGGCGGGCGCGATGGGGCAGAGTACCTGCGACGTGAGCGGACAAGCAGCTGCGAGAGAAGGTACCACGGAGGCGCTCTAGCCCGAATGGGTGCCTTCCAGTTGGGACCTGTACCTGGCGCTTGTACCTGTACCTTGCTGCGCCTGTTCCTGTGCCGGACTCTTGACGGCTGGAGACCACCTGGCAGTTTGCTGACGGGTCGCAGGAGAGAGCAAAGGCTTCTCCGTATGTACAGACGCAAACGAGAACAACTTGAGGTGCCTGGTGATGATACAACGCTACGGTGAGGGTTACAACACGTACGACTCACGTCCAGGGACTTGATACGAACGTGCAATTGCTCAGCAGCGGTCACCGGTACCTGCCGATATCCTCTGCCCGTATGGCCAAGGGAGGGTGGCATCGACACAAGTACTAGTACGTACGAGTATCAGTACGCCCATCCGCAGCGGTGGCACAAGGCACGAGCAGGTCCTCGTACCTGATACCTCCGTCTCTCTCTCCATCAATGGAAAGATGGACAGTCGCCCAAAGGGGATGGGCGACGGAATTGGCTTGCGGTGGTAGTTTAATGACCCGGCGCAGGGGTTGCAGCCTGCTGCTGGCGCTACTGCGCTGGAAGAGGGCCTGGCGCGCGGTTTAGGGGCTGCAGTGGCGTGCAGTGCTGCTGAACCAGTGCCTGGACNGGGGGGGGGGGGGGGGGGGGGGGGGGGCCAACTCTGGATGGATGGATGCGCTCAACTGCTCATCAAAACCCCATTGGAGAGGGGAGAACAATTGCAAACAGGAACCCTTTTTTGGGGGGGTCTTGCTTGGAGAGAGGGGGGGAACGGGACCCCGTTGAGGCGCGCACAAGTACCGCCGCGGCTGTGTTTCTGTGGAAGGGTACCGTACCTCGTTGTACACGATCGCTGCAACCGGCGCCCTTTCAGCCAGCGTTTCTTTTTCATTAGCGCGGTGGGGCGCGGGTATATCGTCTCTTTCTCTTTTTCCTCATTTTCTTTTCCTTTTGGCTGATATTCTTCGTCGCTCATCTGGACGCTTTGTCTGTTGATACGTACAGGCACGAAGTACTTGGACTTGTATACGCCGTACGATGATGCTACATGCAGTGTAGATACGCGATCAATTGAATCAGATGCATCAGTCAGCGGAGGCGAGAACAGCTTGAACTCGACAGACTCGAACGGCAAGGCACTCCGTCCGCGTACATGTACTTGCACAGCCGGATGCGGCCCAGACGGGGCTAGAACGGCAGTGTATCAGTACAACATCTGCAGAACTGCAACGGGTTGTCAGACGGGGTCGAGGAACCATTGGAGGAGCGCCCTGTGGGTGGGAATGGCATCAAACATGAGATCCGTCAACAAGGCACAGATTGCAGGAACCTCGTTCATGTCGTTGACCTGCATGGTGCAATCTCTAACAACGTCCCGTGGCCGTGCTACTAGCAGTGTAGTAGGTAGTCGCAAGTACGGTGCCTGCAATGGCAGAACGTGTCAAACATGTGGCTGGCATGCTAACATGTATCATTATTATGAGGTGCCTTATTAGCCCTCCCTCCCCGGCATGGAAGCAGTAATACGGGGTCCGGTGAAAGGGGTGACAGTTACAGTTTCGATCCAAGTCGGCGATCCAGCATATCATGTTGCTGGGAGCTGTGCCTGAGCATGTCCCTCTGCAATTCAACAGAACGATGCACCGCAGCCAATTGGAGTGCGCGGCAAACAGGATGCCTCCTTTTCCGGGCACCGACGAGCATAATCCAGTCGACCCTCCCAATGCTACCTTTTCGCTGAGCAAAAGGGGGGGGAGAAGCTCGAGCTGATCTTGGCAGCATGAGCATCAATCCCCTGCCACGTCAATCGCTCCATCATCTTCAACAGAAACAAATAAAAAGGAAAGATAGAAAAAGGAAACCTGGAAAGAAGGAGAAGAGAAGAAATGGAAGACTTGAAGAAGAAAAAAGCAAAGAAATCAAAACCAGTCAGTTTGGCGTCATTTCTTCACCATCCCCGGCCTCCTCAAAAAGAAACGCCTAAATATTATCCTCACCGCCACGCGCCTCGTCCTCTCACCTGCAGCCGTGGCCGCTTCGGTGCTCCATCTCGACCGCGTCCTGCTAGCGAATAGGATTCTTGTCATTTCGCCCGCCCGCATGCAGGACACNACACCCCCCCTCATGGTCCATCTATGTAATTCATCCCGTGAACCGTTGGTAATGCTGCAACTGCTGGTACGTGAAAGTCCAAATGTTGCTGCACGTCGTAGCTCCCGCCATAAAGCTGCTCGCATATTTGGTGTGCTTAACGATCTGATCTTGATGGTGATTAGACTCTGTCAGGCCTGAATGCGTAGACAAAATGATATTCAGCTCTTCTTCTACTAGGTACTTTCAAAAAGCTACCTACCTTATGCAATGCTACCAGGTCGTGCTACTGAGTCCCAATCCGTAGCTCGGTGTCATTCTCGATATGGTTTGAGGAGCTCACAATACGCCAGTGGCGGGAGACTTGGGCACAGGGGTTGCTGTTCGATGCTACATAGTGTGCTGCAACCCGTTGGATTCATTCATTCATTTCCTATGCAGCACATTGTAATCAAACTATATATCCAACAATTCTGTGCATTACAATCAAAATGAGGCATCTCCGGAGAAGTGGCTCGAGGGACCAAAGGCGTAGAGGCCAGACTATGGCATTGCTTTCAACCAAGGTACGCAACACAAGACACTGTTCACAAATACCATCACATGCCATCGGACAAAGAAAGAAAGTGAGGCCATCTCCACGAGCAGGCTCTTGAATCGCAAGTGAAACCGACGCCCCCAGGACAAGGGACGGCGAAACATACTCGTACTACTGCCTACGTACGGGGCACCCAATATTGCCTGCGTCCCCATCCCGCCCATCGTATCGTATGTCTCTGATGGTACTACCTCCCGTCGTGGACCGTTGTCTCGGACAAAATCACCGGGGGGCTCCCGTTCGTGCAACAATAGGTGGGCCGTTCTGTGTACTTTTTATGGAAGACAAGAGGCGCCATGATCCAAGCAAATGCCCTCCTCCAAAAGCAAACAAGGCTAAAAAAGACAAAGAGAATAATAAACGTGCAGTTGTCTGTCTGTCTATTCTCCAGCTTCCAGTTTCGCAACGCAAGGCTTTAGCTACTTTGAGCGGTGGCGTACAGCAAACTCCGCATTTTGATTGCTGTACCTTGCATAGCCGCTTAAACCAACGACAGGTTTGATTAGAACTTATAGTTTGTGTGAGAGGACATGCTAATGAGTCCTACTAACTACTACCCACCTTACTTTCAAGTCAGCCGTTGAAGGGGGGTTCGGTGGCAATGGTCCATGGAAACCTTCAGTTCTGCATTCAGTCCTGCAAGCAATCTGCATGGATGAGGCTATTGATCATTTGCGCGGATGAATATATATCGCGGAGGATGGAGTACAAGTTGCTTCTCCATGTAGGTACCTACCTACTGTATGTTGCCAGCATCCACCCCGCATGAAGCAAACTACATCTAAGCCTTACGGACTTCTGTAAGGTATTTAGCAAGCGGTAAGAAGTTTGACAGAGTATCGCTACTCACTCTTGTGTAGATTCAGCTCAAGTAGATCAAATCAGCGTTATTCCAGCATCAGGAGTAGAACTGACTATCCACGTTGACTTGACATTCTTCTACCGTGCCAACCTCCAGCATCATCCCGTCAAACAAACCCCATCGCCCATATCCCATGCGCCAACCCTCAAAGCTATCGCTTCAAGCCCATCTCCTCCGTTGCCCTTTACTCCACACCCGCCATCAAATCGAGCATCCTCACAGCCCGTCCACAAACCTCCCTTCAACGCCCTCAAAGCCGGCAGCGCAAGCCTATAATCCTCTCCCATCGTGACAATCTTCGCCCTCGAGCTCAGCCCCCCTCTGACCAAGCTCTCTTGAACTCATGCGTCATCTGCTCTCTCGCGAGCATTGTCACAGACGGAATCATGTGGGAAATGCAGACACCTTCATGGTAGAGCTCGTCAACTTGGTTGAGAGGATTGATGTTGCTGTTCGGATGGATGGAGACTTCATGTTGCTCAGTGCACCCAGCCATACCTCACAGCCATATCAAATAACCGCTCCAACAACCTCAATGTCTAAACTCCTCAGTAGAAGTCATCAGGCAACATACTTCGAGATGCGAAAACGGAATGAAATCCCGCAAGTGACCACTTGGCAAAGGAGCAATCAAGTCAGCATCAAGCCGTCTTCTCTAAGCCGATAACCTATAAATCAATAAGAACAACCAAAGGAGAGGAAATGGGGGAGAGACATAGAGAGAGACGGCAAACACGCCTCCGCAAAGCCCAAGACGATTCCTCCAGTTGAGGCGGTCAAGTATCAGAGATTGCAGCCAACAAAGTTCCCTTCATCAAGTCGATACCCTACAATCCCGCCTCGTTCCACCCCCATCACGCACCTCCCCCAATCCAGCGTCCTCCTCTGTGAGATAAAGCATCAACCAGAGATCCATTGGAAATGTGCAGGGCCTTTCGAATACCCATTACAGCGATTGTTATCCACCTCAGCCTTGTGCTTGATACCATTCACGTTGAGTAAGTGAACAAAGCTGAATGATGCTTGTCACAAGGTCCCGTCGCGAGTCACAAAGTCAAAAAAGAAACAGGGAAAGAGTAAAAAAAAAAAAAAATTGAAAATGGGCATAACAAAAGGTCCGGTCAATTGAACTGCACTCCAAATCGCCAAACTTTCCTATCGAAACATGCCTGTCTGCATTTTATAAGTTCCCTGGCCCAAAATGTAGAGAGAAAACGAGAATAGACGGCGACGTAGATCCGGCCTCTGGTCTCGAGGCCATCGTGCAAATGACGGAGAGAGACACCACGGTCGACGACTGCCCAACGGAAACGAAATGCAGGCCGCAGCTGGGAAGCTCTCCCTCTCGCCAACTGCCCTCTTCGTTGCCTCCATCGCGGACGACGTCTTGCTGCTGCCATGGTCAGGCACAAGGGAATTCCATAGCACGACTTCCTTGACGGAAACAAGTAAATCACACCTCTCCCCTAACTGCCAGTGATATCAATCCATCGTGGGTAGGCAAAGCCCAAGCTCTCCAAGTCTATCCGCCCCCCGTCCAGGCACAACCACAAATCGTCTCCAAATGACCTCTTCCGTGTATCCAGAACCTAGGCTGTCCGGTCAACTGACCACCGAGCGAAACAATGGCAATATCCTATGACGCAATTCCTGAGACTCGAGGTTTAGAGGATGAGGCACTTGTGGGACTTTTTCTTGGGGGCGGGTGGTTCCAATGCAGCGACTATGGCCTGGAAACGAAAAAGTCAGCGGTATACTTTGACCAGACATGTATCAATCGGTTTTCCCTTTCTTGTTTGGTCTTCAAGTTTCGCCCAATGTCCCTTTCGGGCTCCTTCAAACATACCTCGTCAAACACGTCCTTGAGCTTGTACTGAGTCAACGCGCTGCATTCGACATATTTCACCGCGCCCAGGTCCTTCGCCATGCGCTCACCGTCCTCGCGGCGGACGGGGCTCATCTTCTGCTTGGCAAGCTTCTCACGCACGCTGGGATCATCCCGCAAGTCGACCTGGGTACCGACAATCAGGCAAGGCACGCCCGGGCAGTGGTGGTGGACCTCGGGGAACCACTTCTCGCGAACGTTTTCGAACGAGGCGGGCGACGTGACGCTGAAGCAGACGAGGAACACGTCGGTCTGGGGGTATGAAAGGGGACGCAGTCGGTCATAATCTTCCTGTCCGGCCGTATCGAATAGTCCCAGGGTATAAGGCTCGTCACCGATCCTGTTGAAGCGCCAGTCAGCCATTGGAGTCTCTCGGAATGTGCCGTTTGGCTGAACGCAGAGCTTTCGCCAGGGGCCGTTGGAGGCCATCGCTCCATCCTCAAAAGCGTTTGATTTTATTTCTTGCATTTCTCACGACCGTCGCTCGATGCGCGGCACCACGAGCCGATGCAATTCCATCGACCGAGGGTCGGAATATCTTGTCTTGGTCGCTCTCTGTCTGTCTCCATCTCAAAAGGGGGGAGGCCACTCACATGACGGTGACGGCATAGTTGTCGAAGACGGTCGGCACATATTCCGAAGGAAACTTGTTGGTGGTGTAGCTGATGAGAAGACAAGTCTTGCCAACGGCACCGTCGCCGACGACAACGCACCTAGAAGCGAATTGCAAGGTTAGCCAGCAAGGAAGAGGCAGCGGGTGGCCGAGATGTGCTGTCGGAGAGGTCGCGGCTTCATTGACCGCCCCTCCCTGTCAGCAGGTCGGAGAGAGGGAGCGAGGGCCATCTGAAACATGCCCAGCTGCCACCTCCAACGGTGCCGACAGGGCAGCCTGCCTGGATGAGAAAGAAGATGAGAAGGAGGAGGGGAAGGGAGAGCGACGAGGAGGAAGAAGAAGAAGCGGGAGCGAGAGCAGGACATGCGAGGGTAGCAGGCAGAGGCAGAGGCAGAGGCAGAGGCAGAGGCAGAGGCAGAGGCAGAGGCAGAGGCAGCAGCAGAGGCAAAGGGGACTGGAGATGCAGCAGGGCAGAGGGGCTTGCAGATCGGATCGTACTTGATGGTTGCGACCACCATGGTGGTGCTGCTTCTGCGGATGCGGTTGCTGGACGGAGAGGTCTGACGACGGAGGACAAGGTCGAGGCGGAAGAGGCCTTATCGCAGCGCGTGCCGCGGGGGGGGAGACGAGATGCGAGGACGAGGTTGCGATGCTGCGAATGGAGGCTCTGGAGGTTTGGAGATGCTGGAGATTAATCTGGCGGGAGGCACTGGGAGAAGAATGGCAGCCCAGTAGGTTGGTAGGTAATAGCGGCAAGCGGTTTAGCGGTAGCTGGTAGTGGGTATGGAGTGGTCTGGTAGCGGGAGTGGGAGTGGTAGCCCAGTGGTAGTGACAGCAGCAGAGCTCAGCAGAGTTGTACAGGTAGTTTGGCGGTGGTTGGTCGAGGGATTCGAACGGGAGGCTAGAGGCGCCAGTTAGTGAGAGCAGGTGGATGCGCTGCAGCGGAGAGCCAGAGGCTTATCAGGATCAGGAGCGGAAATGGCCTTTGCTGGAGCTTTTGTCACGATTGGGGGGGGACTGAGGTGAGCTGCAGGGCAAGGGAACAGACGGGCAGCTTCAGTGCTGGACCGGTTCTAAGGAGTCTGGTGCTAGCAGAAGTGCTTCGAGGTACGTAGCACCGAGCAGCTGGTCTGGTTTGGGCTGGTCCTGTTAGGTCAAGGTATGGATGCAGGTAAGGTATGCTTATGATGATGGCTCCATACAGGCCGTGTGCGTGTGTGCGTGTGCATGTGCGTGTGTGTGTATGTATAGGTACATGGCTTTACTAGCAGGCGCAGCGACTTGTACAAGTATATCAAGCCAGCAGCTTCAGGTCGGGTTGCTGAGCACCAATGGATTTCGACAGGCAAACAGGCCAGCAGACTCGACGCCTGTGGTGCCAATGGAGCCAGAGACGCAGAGAGAATGTGTGTGTGTGCGCATGCGTGTGTGTGCGTGTGCTGGTCGACTTGAGGGGAAACTGGGGGGGCCCAAGAGGAGAACGGGAACCTTTTGGCGGAGCTTGGCCTCGTTTGGGTGCGGATGTTCGACGATGGTCGCCTGCTAGCAGCTCCCGTCACCGAGTAATACGCAGCCGTGCTAAGGAGGTACGAGCAGCGCCGGGACGTGAAGCCGACTCTAGATGAAGAGATTCTTCTTCATGTTACAGGCAGGATTCACCGTTACATCAAAAGAGATGGACTGGCCAGAGCATAACAGAGACGCCCAGACAGAGAAACACACAGAGAGAGAGAGAGGCACGGGGTTGGTTGATGGGCTTTGCTCGGTGAGGCAGGGTGATTGATTGGTGGGGATCCCTCCCGACCTTGCTGCTTTGTGTGGCTGGACCCCCAAATCCAAGTCGATCCGAAGATGCGCCTCGAAGAAAGGAGTTGGCCGTCTGCGGCTGGCACCATGTGCCATGTGCCGTGTAATTGTGCGAACAGGCTCTGGGTACTGTACTCGTACATACAAGTGCTGCTCGCATGCAGCCGTCGTCCAATGGATCCTGCATCAGGCCGCCGAGCAGCACTCGGACGCGCGCTCCAGCGATGCGCGCAGAGGGCGGGTGGCTTGTTGAAGGGGTTGGGGGGGATTGGTTTGGATTTCGCAGTTGGCCATAAGACAATTGGGGACGCATCAAAAGCGCCCGGGCTAGCAGCACGTTAATTGGGAGGGGGGCTTGCTCAATGCGCGACAGCGGCGGACCGGGGGACAGGAGGAGGAGGAGAGGAGAGGGGAGGAAGAGGAGGAGAGGCTGGTTTGGTCTGTCGAGCTTGGGCTACCTGAAGGGAGTGGTAGCTTGAATCATGCATTTGTTCGCGATGAATAGCAGAAGCTGCACAAAACGCCGCTCTTTTTCTTTCTTTGCAAGTGGCATTTTACCGTCTTCATGTTGCTCGTCGGGGGAGCTGTCGGTGATGCAGATCATGCCTCACACGACACTGCTTCTCCCCTACCGCCAGCATGGCACTTCTTTTGACCCTTTCAGACCTTGTCTGACGTGCCGCCACAACCTGGAAATGTACATACCTGTACTGTATGTATTTCTCATCAAGCGCCCAAACAAAGCAGAAGCCGTCATATTACCCTCCATGCACGCTCAGAGATCAGCTTCGCCTTGGTACCAGCTACCAGGAACCACCTCAGCATGTGGAGCGTGTTTGGCGTTGATGAGAGAGGGCGTGCAACGGAGACGTCAAACTGGGGGGACTGTTTTTTTTTTTTTTTGAGATGCAGACTGCCAAAACTGAGATGACGTGCATCGAGTTCCTTTCATGAAGAAATCTGACATCTGCCAAGCATGAAGAGTTTCACTGCCCGGAGCTCATTCATGAGCAGCCGGATAAGAGCTAAGTCCTTCAACTTCGTGTACAAAGAGCGTCATGCTAGCATCGCTCTACCCTCGACACCATTCGATACTCGACGGATATACTGCCAGAGCCAACCTGGATAAAGCTGTGATACGACCCCAGAATGGCAGCAAAGCTACAGAGAATCGTATTTTCACATGTATCGCCATGATCGCAACTCGGGGTTTCTCTCTAACCCTTGCTCTACACATGTGTAACGCACGCCCATCTGCCAAATCAGCCCCAGGCAGGGAGAAGGTAATAAAGAGAAAAAGGGCGTGCTATTTTGACCACGATCAGCCCTCTCTCCTTATCAAATGACACGATGCCTCTTCTTCCTTTTGTCTTTTCTTTTTGTCTTCCCTCCAGACCCTCGGGTGCTTCTTTCACTCGTCTAATCGGCGCACGTGAGCTGTCTCCTGAGCGAGATGTGCTTCTTCTTTTGTACTCTCCTAGCGAGCGTGCTGTTCCGCCGTGGCATGGGAGTGGAATTATGTCCTCCCCCCCCCTTCGCATCCCTGTCTCGATCTACCGGTCTGCAATGGAGCGACTCTTGGGAGCTCCAACTTGGCGGAGTATCACTAGGTATAGACATGTGCTTGTACTCGTACACTTAGTAGTATCCAAAGAGTCCTCGTTACCTCTCAGCGAGTTCATCTTCTACGTTTGAACTCCAGGGGAGATAGTCTACAGCTTGGCAACTGCAACAGTCGGGAGCATCTAGCCGCCCAACATGCACCTGACCACACGATTGCCTGTCGTGCGACTCTACTATGCATATTGCGCCCTCACCGGTTTCGGTGAGGGTTCCTCAGAAGCCTCTCGAAAGGGTGGCGTCCTCTTCTCTTGTCTCTTCCTCTCTTCCTCTTTTCCGTCTTGCGCCTATCTTGGTTCGTAACGTGGATTCTCGTAGACGGGACTCGACTCTTGGATGCATTTGGCCATGATTCCCACCGCGGCTGCCACGGGCTCTTTTGCGTCTGGACTTGTGAGACGTGATTGCTCGGCTTTGCGCTGCGTGCTTTTATGTGTGCTTTGGGTGGACAAGCGCGCTTGTTTGAAAATAGCAGCGGGTTGATGCAGATGGGAGGGAGTGGAGGACGGTAATTGATGGCTTGCTCGCCGCGTTGGGAGCTACCCTGGGATGAAAGTGTTAAAACCTGGGCTTTGGCTCACCCGGAACTCACTATCGACAGCATCTGTCAGACAACCGAAGCAGTCTTTCGAAAGTGTATAGCTGTGAATACGTGCTCATTCACGATGGCGATAAGCAGAAGACGGGTTGACTGTGTAATGCTGCTCTAGTTGTGCCTCTTTTTGCAAGGTGGCGTGAAACGACTGAGCCTACGTCTACCGATCCTAACCTGTCTTTTCTCTTTGTATGACGGGCAAGAAACGACCAATGCGTAAGGTACAATGGATTTCCTCCTTCTCTCAATAATCCCCTCAGTAGCACGCATGGGCATTCAATTCCATATTCGCAGCCAGCTTCCATTAGCAGCACACAGAGTCGCAGAAACTACGTGGCTCAGCTCATCCACCCTCCCCCACCACCATCAAACCTCCCAACTTCACCTCCCTCTTTGACGTCAACCCGCTAAAACCCAGCATAACCCACCACATACCCAAAAACCACCACCCAACACCACACATCATGGAGCACCAAGAGCACATCGACTCCCTCCTAGAGCGCTACCTCTCCCTCCTAGACGAGTACATGCGTCTGCGAGAAGACCTCTCGAAGCTCCAGTCGGGCGTCTACCAAAACATTGCCAGGGCAAACTTCACCGGCGAGCGGGGCATGAGATATGGCCAGGACCACTACGACGAGAGGATGCGCGCAATAAGAGTGCTGGGTATTGATGAGGCTGGGGAAGAGGCTGTGCCTAGGTTTACCATTCGGAATTTGATGGCTGATGCTGCTGGCGAGGGGGAAAAAGATGATGAAAAAGCTGAGAGCAAGCCTGAAGGAGGAAAAGCGGATGTCACCCTCTCTGCTCAAGGTGACTCTGAAGCCACTCCTGAGGCCGACAAGACACCTGAGGAACAAGACGAAAATAAAGCGAAAGAAGCTGAGAAGAAGCCCAAAAAGACCAAGAAAGCGAGCCGCAACCCTCTGCACTGGTACGGCCTCCTGGCCCCCCTGCCTCTCCGAACCGCCCAGACACTCTCCATCCAGGCCGTGGAGCAGGTCATCCCGCGCCTCGTCTCAGTGAATGCCGAGATGGAGCACGTCGAGATTGAGATCCGGAGGGCGCGCAAGAAGAGGGCAAAGGCGGCTGCGGTGGCGGACAAGGAGGCTTTGGGGATGGAGGCTGTTGAGGCGAGGTGACGGGGGGGATGGCGATGTATGTTTTACGAGTGATTATGGACACTACAGTCCTCCTTGAGGCGTTTATTTCTATTTTCTTAATGTTGGATTTTGTTGGTTTTGTTACTCTCCAGCAGTGATAATGCTGGATCTTATATGCCCCGCGACAAACTACCCAATACATTCAATACATCGTCAATCGACTCCTTCAAAAAGCTATCCCCCGGGATTCCCGTCCCCAGTTGCATCGAGATACCTGCCAACGCACTAACGGTATGCGTATATCTCCTCCTCATTCCGGGACTCGCCTTCACCAACAACGCACAGCAAAGCTGGAGCGTCGCAACCTGCAGCTCCAAGACCAAAGGATGAGCCTGCCTCTCACGAAAGACATCCCACGCCGCAACCGCCGTCACGAGATCCATCCACTCCTCTGGAGTATCGCCGCTGTTTTGCTCCGCAACTGGGAGGAGCACGCGGACAATTTCAAGGCCACGAGATGTATCGTCCTCGGTAATGGCGGAAGGATCCTGCTGGAGGATGTCGGCGAGGTCTTTGCTGAGCGTTTTCCAGCCGTCGTGCTGAAGGAAAATAGTACGGCCCTTTTCGAATGCTACGAGGCCTTCCAGAGCGACGAGAGTCGGGGATCGGAAGTCGAGCTTGTCGGACGAGCTGCCGCGATAGAGGTCCATGAACATGTCCGTCAACCCAGTGGCTTCTTTCCGCAGCATCTCGTTCTCATCTTCGCGCAGCCATATAGCGAGGGCCCTGATAGCGGAGAGGATGAATGGATCGTCGTCCGCAAGAGTTTCCAACGAATCCCATCTTAGCGTGTGTCGTGATCCCATGGAGGTTTCCGCCTTGCTGGATCGAGCGTCTGGATGCAATCCCATCGCTCCGGAAAACGTGGCGTCCCACCGGTCTCGGAGGTACTCGATGGTCACCGACATGGTTTCTTGAATGCCCTTGCGCAGCTTGAGGAGATTGTCTGGCGACATGATGAGAGTCTCAAGAGACTCATCCTCCAACGAGCGGATCAGATGCCCTATAAAGATGCAAATGATGTCAAACGCAGAAGCGAGTCTGCGAGACGTGCTTGGATACTCAGGCTTGTTGAGCTGCTCCAGTAGCAGAGGCGCTGACGAGCGGATATCGATGAGGAGAAGGTTGACAAAGAGATAGGAGAATGGCGTTTCATCGGTCTTCTCTGCTTTGAAGATCAATTCTGAGGCTTCATTGGGGTACGCCCTGAGAAGAGATGCGGCGGCATTTGTGTAGGCTGACCGGGCTGCAGCGTTTGGCCGACTGATGACTAGGTTTTGGATGAAGTGGACGACTGGGCTGAGCCATTGCGGATTTCGAGGAATAATCTATCGGTGAAGTTTAGAAGGTTAACTCGTTGAGTGTTAGGGGAACGAACTTACTGCTGGGTTTGCTTGCCGGAACAGCAATCCTAGAAACTCGAGAAACGTCACGGCGTCAGTCCCTTTGAAAGATGATACCAGTGACTGCACATTCTGATCTATATGGTTAGCTAGATAGGGCGTGTCCTCAACTGCGACCATGGCGTTAAGCCAGGCGTGCCGCAGGATATCCATGACAATGGCACGCGACGGAGCAATTTCCGTAAGGGAGCTCAAGTCGTCCATCTTGACGAGCTCCATGGCGCCCTCCCGAGAGCTCACGAGGGCAAAGAGCAGCAGCAGAAGCATAGTTAGTGTTTCATCAGACCTATTTTAAAGTTAGTGAAGAATTCTAGAGGTGTGCAGGCAACGCACGAACCCATATAAGGCAGCATTGACAAGCCGAGGGATTCTCTCTGTAAACTTGGGCTGAGAGATTGCTTCCGCAGGCAAGAGAGCAACAAAGGTGTGCAGGACGGACACAGCCAAGTCGAGCATCTCTCTGGATTCCGGCTTCGAGGGATTCGACCCGGTGCGCAGGAGCCGGTCGAGGAACTTGGCCGGGATGCTGTCCCATAGTGCCTGGAGAGCTTCATGGTTCTGCCGGATCTCGGGGGAGTTGTCGAGGACGGATTTGAGCAGGGCTAGGCCGACGAATCGCTGCGTGTCGTCTTGTGACTGGAGAAGAGTTTGGACCCTGGCGATGCTTGCTTCATCTTGCTGAGCGGATGACGATGCAGTTGCCTCGGTGGTGATGGCTTGGGAGTCCATCTGGGTCCAGAGGCTGTGGTTTTTGTTGGTTGAGGTGATGATGACGATAAGCCACTGATGCGATAGAATCCGGTCTTGATGACTATCCAACCCGTGACAAAATACCAAAGAGAAGGATTCAAAGTAGCCTTGTAAGTGGTATTCTTTTTGGAACGGAAGTTGAAGCTGATGTCGAAGAGAACGACCGAGATGAATGACTTCACTCAGCTGCTGCACTGTGCAAAGTACAAAAAGACCCTCCCAAGCTCAACTGTAAGCCAACATGAACCACCAACCAGAAGCCCCTCCAGCCAATCACCAATCGACGCTTCCAGAGCCCTCCCTTGCCTTCGCTGCCTCTGGACAGTACCTCCAACTTGATCCCACCAGCTTCGCAGAGTCCGGCCAGCGGAAGATGGGATAGAAGTTGGCGCATCATGTCTGGAGCCCAGCGCGAGCATTTGCCCTCAGCCTCGTCATCGTCCCAGACTCCAGTCATTGTCACGCCAGCCTCGTCCGACGAGCTCGACCTTCTCGACGACCACGACCACCGAGACACCAGCGATCGCGACATCCTTGACGACGACCCGATCCACGGCGACTTGAGCGCGCCGCTGTCCTTCAAGCGCAAGCCGAAGCCCGCGCTGCTGTCCAACCCGCTGCGAGTCTTTTCCACCCTGACCGGCTCGTCCTCCTCGTCCGCAGCATCGCCGCCTCGATCGCACCAGCGCCCGCCCAAGCACCAGCAGTCCGCCTCGCTGGGCTCCATCGCCAGCCTCTCCGGGTCGCTGCGCGAACACATCTTTGGCAGCGCAACGCCCGCCAGCTCAAAGGATGGCCTGGCCAACGACTGGTACGCCGAAGGGCCCGGGCGCCGAGTCGGCTACGAGGACCTGACGGCCATCGACTGGATCTTTGAGTACACAAAAGAGCGCCAGCGCCTGCGCGTGCTGGCGTCGAGCTCGGGCGGCGGCATCGTCGGCTATTTGCGACACTTGCTGGACGCCAGCCAGGTCTGGATCGTGCTGCTGCTGACGGGCCTCGCCGTGGGCGTCATTGCGGCGCTCATCGACGTCACGACCGACTGGCTCGGCGACATCAAGCTGGGCTTCTGCACCAGCGGGCCCGAGGGAGGGCACTTCTACCTGAACAAGAACTTCTGCTGCTACGGATACGACCAGGGCTCGAAATGTGCGGGATGGAGGTTCTGGAGCGAGGCTCTGGGCGTCCACTCGGCCGGGGGCAAGTGGTTCATTGAGTACTTTTTCTTCGTGGCCTTTGGTGTATGCGGCACTCTCTTCTTTTGTCTTGCTACACGTTCCTTTGCTGACAACGACATCTGGACAGGTTCTATTTGCATACTGCGCGGCGTTGCTGGTGCAGGAATATGCCATCTATGCAAAGCACAGCGGTATCCCCGAGATCAAGACGGTTCTGGGAGGTTTCGTCATTCGCAAGTTTCTTGGTCCTTGGACATTGGTGACAAAGTCCTTTGGCTTGGTAAGTTCTGTCTCGCATCTCGCTCCGTAGGCCGTCAAAAGCTTACTCGGACAGGTCCTTGCTGTGTCTTCGGGCATGTGGCTGGGAAAGGAGGGCCCTCTGGTCCATGTAGCATGTTGCTGCGCGAACCTCTTCATCAAAATCTTCCCTAATATCAACAACAACGAAGGCAGGTAAATCGCATCCAATGTTCCAGGCCCTGTCCGCTAACCGGACTGCGACAGCTCGTAAGCGAGAAGTTCTATCAGCAGCGGCGGCATCAGGCATCTCCGTCGCTTTTGGGGCCCCTATCGGAGGGGTGCTCTTCAGTCTGGAGGTACGAACCTGTTAATTCCAACAGCATCGAGATGGCCGTATATCTGACCTTGAAAAAAAAGCAAATCTCCTACTTCTTCCCAGACAAGACCATGTGGCAGAGTTTCGTGTGTGCCATGGCCGCCGCCGTGACTCTCCAAGCCTTTGACCCCTTTCGATCAGGCAAGCTTGTCATGTACCAGACAAAGTACAGCCATGACTGGCAGGGCTTCGAGATCTTGCCCTATGCCATCCTGGGCATCATCGGGGTGAGCAGCGTTTCCCGTCGCCTTGTACGTCCATCATTACTGACAGTGATACCGATCAGGGCATCTACGGTGGCCTCTTCATCAAAGCCAACATGGACGTTGCCCGCTGGAAACAGGCCAAGTCCTGGCTACCCAGCCCCATCACACAGGTCCTGGCCGTAGCCTTCCTCACCGCCCTTGTCAACTACCCCAACCATTATATGAAATTCCAGGCCTCCGACCTCGTGTCTGCCCTATTCACCGAGTGTTCCCAGAACCTCGACGACCAGATTGGCCTATGCAAGACCGGCGCCGCATCAGCCGGCACCATTGTCCTCCTCATCTTCGCCGCTCTCGTCGGCTTCTTCCTTGCCACCATAACATTCGGACTGCAGATCCCCGCCGGCATCATCCTGCCCTCCATGGCCATTGGCGCCCTTGTCGGCCGCGCCATGGGCATCCTAATGGAGATCTGGGTGGACAATGCCCGCGGCTTCTTCCTCTTCAAGACGTGCGCCCCGGACGTCCCCTGCGTCACCCCCGCGACATACGCCATCGTCGGGGCGTCAGCCGCCCTCGCCGGCGTCACCCGCATGACCGTGTCCATCGTCGTCATCATGTTCGAGCTCACCGGCGCCCTGACGTACGTCCTGCCCATCATGGTAGCCGTCATGATCTCCAAGTGGGTAGGCGACGCCTTCTCCCGCCGCGGCATCTACGAGTCCTGGATCCACCTCAACGAGTACCCCTTCCTCGACAACAGCGAGGAGGTCGCCATCCCCGACGTCCCCGTCGCCGACATCATGACGCGCATCGAGGACCTCGTCGTCCTCACCGCCACCGGCCACACCATGGCCTCCCTCGCCAGCGTCCTCGAGATGCACCCCTACCGCGGCTTCCCCGTCATCTCCGACCCCCGCGAGGCCATTCTCCTGGGATACATTTCGCGCGCCGAGCTGAGCTACAGCCTCAAGACGGCGTCCCAAGCGCCGCGTAGCTTGCCCCCTGAAACGACGGAGGCGTACTTTTCGCACCAGCCGCTCGCGGACCCGAGGACCTCGCTCGATCTGAGGCCGTGGATGGATCAGACCCCGCTGACGCTGCCTTCACGCACGCCTCTGCATCTCGTGGTGTCGTATTTCCAGAAATTGGGGCTGCGGTACATGCTCTTCACCGATCGAGGGGTTTTGCAGGGCCTGCTCACCAAGAAGGATATATGGTACGTCCTCAATGGGGCGGATGAGACGAGGCGCACGACGGGTCTTTCTGCCTCGGGGGGAAGCGGATCGGGGGCTAGGAGGGGGCAGGAGAGCGGCATCATGGATCGAGGAGGCGAGGAGGAGCAGAGGGGGCTGTTGAGGACAGGGGATGATGCGGATGATACAGATAGGGGGTCAATATTATAGAAGGGGGACGGGGGAGCTTGGAGGTTGCTTGCTTTATGATTTTAGATTTGTTTGTAGACATGTTTTTTTCAAATTTAGCTCTGGCTCAAAGATCTCAATAATGTTGAATGCGCCACACTGTCCCATACACAAGGCACATCAGCATGCCAGAGTCGATTTCCCAAAGCCATAGACAGCAAGTTTTATAAGCGCACCCCGTAAATCATACAATTCAACCTCCACCTAAGAATGAACCCAGCCACCCAAGAAAAAAAAAAAAAAAAACTATCGTTACATGATTTCCCAGAGCTAACCACGACGACACAATCAATACTCAAAGTCGTCATCCACCGACGGCCCCTTATTCTTCGTCACACTCTCCTGCTTCCTATACATCTCCGCGACCTGTCTGCTACTCGTCGCCTCATCCGGCTTCTTGTCGTCACGAACCTTGATGAACCGCGGGAACCGCAAACTGATGCCCTTTTCGCCCGCCGGATCCACGCCCTCCTTCCAGCCAGCCTTGTACCGCGGGCTGAGCGTCAAATCGGCCGTCTTGACCTCCCACACGTACTTTGGCTCGAACCAGACGTCTGGCTGGTGCTGTCCGCCTGAAGAGTGCGAGTAGAAGGGCTTGGGGCGGGTGATTGTGATTTGGGAAAGTTGAGCGTAGAGGTCTTCGAGGACTTGTTCTGAGAAGCCGGTACCGATGTTGCAGACCGTTTCGTAAGTGTCTGTCGAGGCGTTGTAGCAGGCTAGCAGGAAAGCGCCGTAGACGGATGTTCGTTTGCCCTTGCCGTAGTAGGCTCCTAGGACAACCAGGTCTAGCGAGTCTCCAACACCAGAGAGGTAGTCCTTTTTGATCTGTTTCACCGTGTCAGTATGAACTGAACAGAGTGTTGCGTTTGACGTGAACCATGCTTACCTTGAGCCAGTTTCGACTTCGCTTGCTGGGCTCATATCCACTCTCCTTTCCATCCAGCATCTTCACCATGAGACCCTCGCAAGATGCCTTGACACTCTCATCGAGGAAAGACTGGATCTCGTCCAGCTCCTGACCGTTCATATGCGTGGCAAATGCAAATTCACCTTCAACCGGAGTAAACGCAGTGTGGAGGAGCTCTCTTCGCTCACGAAGCGACTTTTCCACAACGGCCTCGCCGTTGAAATATAGCAGATCAAAGGCAAAGACGCAAACCTTGACTTTGATGTCCTCGGCCTTGACGTCTTTCCTCTTGCGAGTCATGAGCTGCTGGAAAGGCAGGACCTTCTTCTCCGCAACGTCCCACGCTACGGTCTCACAGTCGAGCACAAAGCTCTTTGTGTCTTCCTTGACCCATGTATGAAGCTTTTCAAGGATATCGGGGTACTTCTTGGACAAGTCTTCCGAGTTGCGAGAGAAGATGCAAGAAACTCCTGAAGCAGCCGGTTTGGCGACTCCCGCAGCAGGCGCAGTCAAGCCTTCTGGCGCATCTTTGGCCACGTAATGTATCTGAGCACGTTCGCCGTCGTACTTGTACTCGCAGGTAAACGTCTGGCCTTCGAATCGGTCCAGGACTTCTGTGATAGCTTTGGTTGGTTTGGCCAGCATAGGCTTCAGGGGCACGCCTGGTCGCAGCTTGCAATGCTCTCTCAGGTTGAAGATGCCGTACTTGAGCATCGCTGGGATGATGACATCGTAGCTCGGCAGCTCACTGTCTTGTGTCAGTCTCAAGCACATGATGAAAAAGCCGAGTTATGCACAAACCTGTACACCGTCTTGAGAATCGATTCGCCATTCTCAAGATCTGTGGTGCTGGGAATCTTTCCTTTCTGCTCCGCTTCGTGGGCCACAACGGCTTGAGCCAATGAAACCAGAACAGTCCTGTCTGCCAAACCAAGTCGAAGCTTGCCCTCAAGAAAACGAATAATGTACTTTGCCTCGCTTGGCCCGCCCTTATCCTTGGTGATGTCCACCTTCTCCTTCAGATACGCATCGGAGGCAGACAGGAGCTTCTTGATACCATCGACTTTTCTGCCCTGAGCACCATTGCCGCTTACTGTGGCAATGCTCATCAATCCTTGGTGGACACCCCTTACCGTCAGCGCCTTCGGCTGGAACATGGTTGGCTGTTTTGATCTGCTCTTCACAGCAACCAGACCCAAGTCGCCAATCTCTTTCTGATCAGCCTTGATGACTTGGAGGCTTCGTCCTGTTGTTTCGCCAATGGCTTTCATGATGAGAGATTCGCCGATGCCGAGCTCAATGCCGGCGTAATCAGGGGCAAGCTTGTTGATCATGAGAAGAACTGTGGGCAAGAGGTCGTCGGGAGTGAGGCGCATGACTTGACGCAGAAAGCGCGAGCAATGCTCCATGATGATTAACCGTTTCGTGGTCAGCTCAATCAGAGAAAAGGTCTTGCAGAGGGCTGCGTATGGCACAGGGGTACCGGGCTTCCAGTCGGGATACGGGTCCTTCTCGTGCTTCTGCAGCATTGTCTGTTGGGCTTTGCGCGCCT
Organism: Trichoderma ghanense; assembly: GCF_004382785.1. Lineage (NCBI taxonomy): Eukaryota > Fungi > Ascomycota > Sordariomycetes > Hypocreales > Hypocreaceae > Trichoderma > Trichoderma ghanense. The sequence goes on along the minus strand of NW_027395672.1, from coordinate 643,329 downwards.
TGGCAGTGACCTTTGTCTTCTCTTCCGAATCGCTATCAATCTCTGATGTCGACTCGGAGGATGATTCATCCTTCATGACCTCATCAGAGTCCTCCACCGCAGCGCTTTCCTTCTCCTTTTTGATCTGAGTTGGCTTCGGCGACGACGATCTTGATCTGGGGCTTGACTTGGGGCTCGGCGATCTTTTCTTCTTGGCAGGAGGGCTGCTAGGGGCTTCCTCCTTTTTGAGTGACGACTGGGGAGTGTCGTCTTCGTCATCCTCAACCTTGACCCGAGTTCGCCTGGCTCGTTTCGTCACGGGAGCTTCATCTTCGTCCACATCCATCTTATCCTCGACCTGTGAGGACATTGCATCTTGTCTCTTCTTGGGCGACCGTGGCCGCTTTTTTGTGTCTTTTCACAACGAGTCAACCAAAAGCCTCGGCTAAGCAATGAAGGCAACTAAGTGACATCTTACCCTTCTCTGGATCTGAGTTTTCCTTTGTGCTCGCCTCGCCTTCAGACCCATCCTCCTCGGCCTTGTCCTTGGCAGCAGTCTTGCTCCCCGCCTTGGTCGCAAAAGCCAGCGTCGTCTGTCTCACCGGGGCGCCCGCCTTTGCCCCAAAGAACTTGCTAGACGTCCATCTTGATTAGCCTCAGAGCCCAAGTAGTGGCCATCTCCATCCACACACCCAATCGTCTGCTGCGTTGGCTTGACATACCCCAGGGTCGCCTGCTTCGGAGCCATGACGTGATACAATGCTCGCGGAGAGGGGAGAGGCGGCGGACGGCGAGTCAATGGCGACGAGACCGAGCTCAGACGAGACAAGAAGAGGCCGGAGCGGCAGTATTTAAGCCGAGGCAAGAGATGCAGATGGATGGAGGTGGTGCCCAGGCACCGGCAGCTGTTCCTGGTCGGCCCAATCAGAAGCATGACGCGTTTAAGCAGGCAGAAACGCGTTAATTGAACCTCGCGCTTTGGGGGGGTCCATCACGAGACGCGCCGTGTTCACGTGACCATGCTCCAGGGCAGCTCCAGGGTAGCTCAGCAAGGTCTGAAACAGCAGCGGGAGATGTCGGAGTAACTGCGGAACAACGATTTGCCCTGCTCCCTTCTTTTTTCGCTGCCCCACGCAGGCGAATCCCGCCCTAGTCCCGCTGCGGCCTAGCGCCATCCAACAATACAATCTGTAAACTCAACACTGCGAAATTTCGGAAGCTCTGCCTCGTCTTTTGATATCTCTTCCGCCTCCTCCTCGCCAACTCCCTCCCTCTCCAGAGCCGCCGCCAGACGCCAGTCCAGCCGTCGCGATGTTCTCTCGAGCAGCTCTTCGAGCCTCCAGGGCTGTGCCTCTGCGTGCCAGAGCCCCTGCGTCCTTTGCCCTCGCCGCCCGGTCCGTCACCACCGATGCCGCTTCAGCCTCGCTCAACCAGTCGGTGCCCAAGGTACGTGTGCTCAATGCGCTCTCTTCTTTGCTCGTACGGGAGTAGAGGATCAATGGGATGGACGGGGGGATGTTGCCAGACCAATTGGCTGGTGGAATGTGCTGCAAAAACACGCGCTGACGGCTCCTCCGATATAGTCCGACGATGAGCCCTTCCAGGTGACCCTCAGCGACGAGAGCTTCGAGACCTATGAGCTGGATCCTCCGCCCTACACAATCGAGGTCACCAAGAAGGAGCTGAAGCAGATGTACTACGAGATGGTCGCCATCAGGTATGCAGCCAGAAGCGCCTCCAAAGCTGCCCGCGACGGAGGGTACTAATAATCGCTCAGACAGATGGAAATGGCTGCCGATCGCCTGTACAAGGAGAAGAAGATTCGCGGTTTCTGCCACCTGTCTACCGGTCAGGAGGCCGTGGCTGTTGGTATTGAGCATGCCATTACCAAGGACGACGACGTCATCACCGCCTACCGGTGTCACGGTTTCGCCATGATGCGAGGCGGCACCATCCGATCCATCATCGGCGAACTTCTTGGCCGCCGTGAGGGTATCTCCTACGGAAAGGGTGGTTCCATGCACATGTTCGCCAAGAACTTCTACGGCGGTAACGGCATCGTCGGTGCCCAGGTTCCTGTTGGTGCCGGTCTGGCCTTTGCCCACAAGTACAACGACCGCAAAAACGCCAGTATTATCCTGTATGGTGATGGTGCCAGCAACCAGGGTCAGGTCTTTGAGGCTTTCAACATGGCTAAGCTGTGGAACCTCCCTGCTCTGTTCGGCTGCGAGAGTAAGTTTGCCCAGCTGGAGCGTGCGCTTTTGTGGAGGAACTGCACATGCTGATATAACCTGTGAACAGACAACAAGTATGGTATGGGCACCTCTGCTGCCCGTTCCTCTGCCCTGACCGACTACTACAAGCGAGGCCAGTACATCCCCGGTCTCAAGGTCAACGGCATGGACGTCCTCGCCGTCAAGGCCGCCGTCAAGTACGGCAAGGAGTGGACTGTCGTCGACAAGGGCCCCATGGTTCTCGAATACGTCACCTACCGATACGGCGGCCACTCCATGTCCGACCCCGGCACCACCTACCGCACCCGTGAGGAGATCCAGCGCATGCGCTCCACCAACGACGCCATCGCCGGCCTCAAGCAGAAGATCCTCGACTGGGAGGTCAGCACCGAGGAGGACCTCAAGAGCATCGACAAGGCCGCCCGCAGCCACGTCGCCGAGGAGGTCGCCGCCGCCGAGGCCATGGCCGTGCCCGAGGCCAAGCCCGAGATTCTGTTCGAGGACATTTACGTCCGCGGCTCAGAGCCCCAGTTCATCCGGGGACGCACTCCCGACGAGAACTTTTACTTCCAACAGTAAAGAAAACCGGATGCCGCTTTTGACTTGATGTATCCCACCAAAACCACACACCAACCACCGACATTAGCCCTAATGAAGTCTTCTCCCTCACAAAAAAAAATTGAAAAACTTGTCGCCTTTTATGTACTATTTTAGTTTTTAGATAGAGAGGGCGGGAAGGATCCAGATGGACAAGCTTAATCCCATGTTCGTTTGAAGAGAAAAAAGAAACAAAAACCACATCTCGAGTCCCATCAAATGTTGCTTATGTTGTTTTCGCTCGTTGTATCAACCCTGAGTGTTGATTATGAGAAGAGTAATGAGGGGATGTGCAGACCCTGAAGCCCCGTGATCGCAGGCTGGTTTAACTGACTTGGAAGAGGTCGTAATCATTAGTAGTGTGAGGGAAGTAATAGAGTAATGTTCCTGGCAGTTGTCCCGATATGCCTTACCATCTATCCAACTCTTTAACATCGCCATGCTTCAAACCTCATCCCCCGGGTCGCAGACCTACCACCTAGCATCATCCACTTCGCTTCAACCCCAGATTGACACAGCAAAAACCGGTGTTAGGTAAAAGGCAGTTTCAACCCCGATAACAAGAATACAACCTCGCCAACTCCGTATCCCCAGCAAGCAACCCTTCCGGATCGCCATATTCCAGCAGCTTGCCACCCCCCAACAGAGCGACCTTGTCGTATCGTCGGATGTGTTCAAGCCGATGCATGACGGCGAGGACGGTGCATCCCACGTCTTTGAAGTCCGTGTCGATGACTTGCTGCATGATTGCTTCTGTTTCGGTGTCCACGCTGGCAGCAACTATTAGCCAAACATACATCATAAAAGGAAACAGAAAAAAGATACGCAGAAAGAGAGAGAGAGAGAGAGAGATGCAAAGTCTACACTCCCGGACCAAAAGCCCATGTCGAAAAAAACTTACCTGCTCATCGCTTCATCCAAGACCAAAATCTTGCTCCTCTTCAGCATCGCCCTCGCGAAACAAAGCAACTGCTTCTGTCCACCCGACCACGACTCTAAATGGACCTCGCCATCAAACCCGCCCTGCTCATCCACAAACGTCTTCAGCCGCACACGCTCAAGAGCACGTCCAATCTCCTCGTCAGAAGCACCACCCAAGGGATCGACGTTGAAGCGTACAGTACCCGGCAAGAGAAACGGGTCCTGAGGCACGACGTTGATGCGCGAGCGTACTTGTGCGTGGCTGAGCGTGGAGAGGTCGACGCCGTCTATGGAGATGCTGCCTTCGATGATTTCGAGCATTTGTAGGAGGGAGAGGATGAGGGAGGTTTTGCCGCTGCCTGTTCGGCCGCATATGGCAATGTGCTCGCCGGGCTTGATTGATAGCGTTATGCCGGTCAGTACTGGCTTGGAATTCGGCGTGGTACTGTGGATGTGAGTCAACTTAGATACATCTTCGTAACGATGCCTGAGTGAGGATATATACTGACCCATAAGAGGCGGTCCAACCCGCAAATTCAATAGCACCAGATTGCGGCCATGGAGCAGGCACATACGCCCCCTTCTCATCCCGCTCCTCCACCTCCGTCTCCTCTGTGAAGCGTTTGACTCTGGACACGGCGCCGATGCTCGGTTCCAACGTTGTCCAGGTGCGAACAAGCCGCACCAGCACTTCACTGAATCCGATAACCGTGACCAGACTGACACCAACGCTTCCAGGGCTAAACTTGTCCTTCCACACAAAGACGGTAGAGACAAGCAGCACTGCCAATACGGCAGTCATCATCTCAAGGACAAAACTCAGCCAATGCTGGATACAGCTCTGGAGATAGACGGGCCGCTGCGAAGCATCAATGAAGCGATAGTTGCGCTCTTGATGGTATGACTGCCATCCGAAGGCGCGGATGGTTGATGCCCCCGCAATGGATTCGCTGAAATGAGTGAAGAGTGGTGCGTGTGCTTCTATGGCAAGTAAGCGGATTTGCCGTGACGTCTGAAGATAGAAGCTCTGGAGGAAGTAAATGAAGATGGCGAAAAGGGGGATTGTCACTCCGAGATAACGGGTGAAGACGGCAAGAATGACGACTTTCGCTATGCACAGAACGGCGGCTGAGACAGTTTGTTAGTTGCGTCTTCACAATAGGTCAGAGTGTGAACTCACTGGAGGTGTAATTGACCATGTTGCTGGGTAGCTCCATGTCTATGAGCTCCAGATCTCTGCTGAATCTGAAGACCCGTGTTAGTGCTTGCAATGCTGATGGAGAGTAAATCCCCAGGCCATACCTATTAAGAACCTCACCAATGTCCCTCGTTGACTTGGAATAGTAGGGTGCCCTTATTCATTCTCATTAGTATGGTAGGACCAGCATCCTTTGCATGTTGACCCTTTGCATGTTGACATACCCAAGTGTCGCTTGCAGAAGATTCGAATGCAGTCGAGCAGCCGATCGCGAGATGATGGATATAAAGGCGGCCCTGTTGTGGTGTATATGAGCTATCGATTCTCTTCAACAACAATAGAGGGAATGGCGAAGATTACCAAGCGCAGATGCAGCCGCTTAATGTGCCTAAAATACCAAGGGAGGCGTAGACCCCAAGATACATCCAGGTGTCCTTGTCTGACTCTGCAGCATTGGCAGCAGACCACCACTTCATCCAGACGGCTATGTGATCATTTAGAACTATACTTTTGACCAGTGGAAACGAACGTTGGGCCACCTACTCGAGAATTCGATGCAAAAGATCCAGCCCACAACACCGACACCATACACAGCAACGGACCACCAACCAGCATTGGCAAGATAGTATGCGTAAACAGAGAGTTCGCCCCTTTTACGTCGTATATCCGTATGCCTACCATCCGTCTCCTCAGAGACGGTCGCGGCCACGTCGGCAGCCATGTCGAAGACTTCTTCCGTTGATGGCCCTTTTGACGGCTCAGCGGGTTCAGCGGCATCTCCATTGTTGATGAGCTGCAAGCCAAGCTTATTGGCATAGTTGCTCTGGAGTAGAGACGCAGGAGTATCCTTTGCGGTGATCGTTCCGTCTTTTAGAATGATGATCATGTCCGCAAGTGCCATGAGTTTGCCTGAATGACAGTGAGCAATTTGAGACTGATGAGAGAGGAATTACTCACGGTGATGAGTGCTCAATATGACCGTTGCTCGCTGCCTGCGTAAAAGGCCTACACGACTGAGCAAGCGGGAGGAGATAACGTCGATGGTATGGGCGTCCATGCTGCTAAACACATCGTCGAGAAGTACGATTGGTTTCCTTGCGTAGATGGCTCGAGCGAGGGCCTGCATCAAAGTTAGCGTGTGTGTGTGAAGCATCAAGTGAAGTGAGGTTACTGACTATTCGATGCTTTTGTCCTCCGCTAAGGTTGAGGCCCTTGCTGCCAATTTTCGTCTCATCTCCTCGAGGAAGACGTTTCAGATCGGCATCAAGTCCGCAGGAAGTGACGACCTCATCATACCACTTCTTCTCATAGGGTGAGGAGCTCAGTATGCTGTTGCGAATAGTGGTGTTCTCAAGCCAGGGCTGCTGAGAGCAGTATGCCACGTGCTTACAGTATCGCCGGCCTGCTTTTTGTTGGCCATCTGGCATTGAGACGTCGATCATTTCGCCTAGAATGCTCTTCATAAGTGATGACTTCCCGCTGCCTATTGGGCCAGTTATTGCTGTAATTGTTTCTGGACTTATGTCAAGATGCAGGTCCTTGAGTATGAGGGGACCATTCCTGCTCCATTTGAGGCCCTGGCTGTGTATAGAGACAGTGTTATCGTGAGGAGCATCAAAGGGTTCCCCAGGTCCATCTGGTGCCAGAAGGTAAACTTCAGATTCGTCTCGCATGTCCACGCGGCCGGGCTCATAGTAGTTCTCGTCTTTGAGGTCGACGTCTGCGTAGTTGCAATATTTCTGGATGCGATCAAAGCAGCCGACGCATTGCACAACCTGGGGCAGGGCCTGAATAAAGGTGATCACAGGAGCCGTCAGTAGGCCTATCAAAGCCAGAGAGGTAAAGGCTTGGGCTGTGAAGAACGACTCGTGGGTCCAGTAGACGGCTATGACAACATAGACTGCAAAGGTCGCAGCGGGAGCGAGATTCAACGGTGCGAGGGCTATAGCTGTTTGTTAGAACACGTCAATTTGCCAGCGAGTTTGAGCACGTACAGAGCATCAGCGTGGCAACGAGGAGCTCCCTGAACTTTTTGGATGTCTTGATTTCGTTTCTTCGGAGATTGGTTAGATGTCGTGACACTACATGCGGCAACGCAAGCATCTTGACGGCTTTTATGTCTCCTAACAAAGACGTAGTCGCTCGGAGCCTTTCTTGAACCTTTTCTATCCATGCAACTTGCGCCTTTTGAGCAGCCACCGAGATTTGCGGGGTTATTCCAATGAAGACTGGGACGAACATCAGTGTGAAAGCGAAACGACGACGGCAGCACCCGACCCTTACCTAGAACAAGACCGATTGGCGCAAGGCAGGCCAGGAATAGCTGCCGTTCCAGCAGCCAGCATGCAATTGCTACATCCACAAGAGAAGCCCAGGTTTCGTGAAGCAGCTGCATGGAGCTGGCGATTCGTTCAATGTCGGTGCCCATAAGGGTGACGGCGGAGATGTCGCCCTCGTCCGCCGCACGAATCTCAAGGCAGTGTTGATACACAAGAGCAATCAGGCCACCTCTTAGCTTAGCGACAAACCTGGAGACCTCGTATGTGTATAAAGATCGCGACACCTGCGTGAAAGTCATTAGTACCGCCAATGATCATATTTGAAATTCCACGTACCGCAATGCCTAGATATACAAGAGCCCATGCGACAATGAGCCCCTTTCCGTGGTAAGCATTGGCATTTTTATCGCCCACAAATCTGATAGTGGTATTGACCAGAAAAGGTTGAGCGAAAGTGAATGCCGTGATACACAACCGTGGAAGCATTGCCGATGGAAGAGTCCAAAGATGGGTGCGAAAACATGCTCTCAGCAAACCGTGTCGGGCTTTTGGGTTATCTGGAGAGGGCAGTTTAGCAACCGTAAGAAAGGCTGAGTAATGGAGATCAATGCCTCACATTTGGACCAAGCTGTAATCAACTGGCGACGCAGCAGCCTGCTCTGCAGCCTCGTGTCGAGGTTCGGCAAATCATCCTGTGAGAGAACTTTGGCATGGCCTTTTCTGAGCAATGGAAAGAGCCATGAAAAGCTAATTCTTGCCCAGATTCCACTAAACTCCTCCGGCGAGCCGTTTGCCAGACGTTTCCTCTCCTCGATGGACTCTAGTACGAGGGCGAAGAGAGTGAGAGAAAGATTCAGAGTCATGAGGATCGGGACTGGAGTGCCGGCTGCCAGCAGCCACAGTGTCCTGGTCCGAGCGATGTTCAAAAGGCTCGAGAGTGACAGATACAGATCGAGCACCGTTGAGGGGCGAAGCGACCGTGCGTGACTGGCTCTTGAGAGGAAGAAAGCCAGCACGGTAGCCGTAGAGCTCAAGATGTCCGCGGGAAGGGAGAGCCTAGTCTTGAGTTCGGGATATTGGCCTCTATACACAAGGTAAAGTAGCTGCACAATAAGGATGGACGCAAAAGTCATCTATATAGAGATCGTAAGCACATTCTCGGATGCTCCTCCAAAAGACAGCCGGACGAACCGATTTCCATCGCTGAATGCCCCTAGATCTGACGGTAAACGCAGCTCGTTGCCTGAAGAGGCTCCATATCTGTATGGGCGCAAGAATGAGAAGCAAGGCAGCCGGCACTGTGACAAAGAAGACGTCCTCGAAAAGCAGCGTGAAGTCGAATGGTCTGCATCGAGGGTCGACCTGGGGTCCAAAGGACCAATCACTGCCAGGAGGGCAGCCCATCTCTTCGAAGGACAGCATCTGGGGACGTCAATGATCACTCGTAAGAAGCATCGTGACAAGATGAGCCTCAATTGATGGATATCGAAAGTTGGAGGCTGGGCTGGATGACGCGCAACAGAGGAAGCCTTGCCGGGTGCCTGTACCTGAACGGTGACGGATGAGCGACATGATGCAGGTTGGATGACATCAGTTGACTTGCAGGTACCGGTACAAGCCGAGGAGCTAACGCCGACGCCGCCTCAGGGCATTGCAGCTCAGCTTCAGCGGGGTCGAGGTGTTCGATGCCCTTGAGCAACGTCGAGAATGGTTACAGGCCAGGTATCAGTACGTTACGACAAGGTACCTAGCAAAGGATGTCCCTGTGTAAGTTGTCGGAGGATCGAGATTATACGCGCTTTCTTCTTACTATCTTGCTACACCCTTTCCTTGGAGGATTGAACTTGGACAATTGATACGTTTCGACGCGTTGGCTCTCTTCTCTCGATACATTAATAACGTTTCTCGACTGATCTATGTGATGCTCATCGCCAGCTTCAACGGCAGCCACAAGAATAGTGGAATAGGAAACAGTAGGTATGAAGGCTGTGTCTGAACCAGTTCAGTCGATAATGACGCTTCAAGTTGCGATAACCAGCTGCAAGGGGTCACACGCCACACGATGTACTTGATCTTGATGTTGTACGCCGAGCACGTTTACACAGCCATGGTAGTACTATCAAAAATAGAGATGGGTGTTGATCGACCGCCTGCTGTGACAGCGAGTCGATAACTGGCTGGGTAAGTTACGGCGGTCTCGTGTAGGACTGAGACATCGGATGGCGACCCGGAAGTGCCCGCTACTGCATATGAGGAGTATGAGTAGCAAATATGAAGCCTGTCAGCTTCATGCCATCCGTCTGTCGAACGGATGCTCAATATGCACATCTCACTAGACATGTGACTGCTACCAAGCACTACCGGACGATAGCACAATAGCAAGGGGGATGCCATGATACTGTACCTGATGAATAACGAGTGAGCCATCCCCCCTTCACAACGTAGCCATGCTCTCATCGTCAAATGTTGGTAGAAACTCAGTCGAGGGCACAGGTTTCTCGAGCAGACGAACCGTCAGCTCAACGGCTTGGGGGCCGCTTAAGTGCGGAGTGAGAGAGGGCGTGAGTGAGTGTCTCACCCGCCCACCTGGGCCTGACGGTCTCGGTCAAGTGATTCGCTGTGGCCTCAGGTGACTGCAGGTTGATGGCGCCTGTGGAAGCGCCGGCGCTTGCGAGACGGTGAGCCGCAGTGAATGCGTGTGCATGCTTGATACATGTACCCATCGTCAGGGTGAGCGAGAGGCCCAGCAGGTGATACTTGCATGGTGCGGCAAGGGCCACGGCTGGCCGGGTATTGTCTGATGCTGCTTTGCAGTGGGCGCCCTCCTCGGTTGCAAGAGAAAGCCGTGAGAGGCAGAAGTGGTGTCGTTTCTCTCGTCGAGGTGATGAGATCCGTCTGGTCACCTTCGTCCCGCCCAAGTACGAGCATGTACACAGAGGTGCGGAGTACAGGGCCAGTAGCTGCACCTGTACGTGACTGTACCTGGGACGACCTCGTACTCGGCAACTGGACTTCTGCCCGGTCAATCCCCCCTCTCTCTTACTCTCTCATCCAGATCCAGGCCACAGGCAGGCCAAAGACAGGCCCAACAGTTCCGTATCATGCGCCGGTTGCCTTTTCCGCCTCCACCCAATCTCCAGCCCTCCCAGCACCCATGCGCCGGGGGAAGGCGCCATTCGCTGCACCTGCCGTGCGGGTGCCAGGCACTGGGCAGGATCGTGCCCCGTCGCGCGCGCTGATTGGCTGCGACGAGACAGGACACCCAAGTAGGTAGCAGTACTCGACACCATGCTGTCGAGTCTGTGGCGATGCAGGTAGCGGAAACAAGTCCCTGAGCGCCCGTTCAGAGAGGCCTGCCGGGTTTCAGCCTCAGGCCGCAATCTGCAGCCCCCGAAGCGGCCTAGCGCGTTATCGTCGCCGTGCCAGGCCTCTGTATCTTTTTCCTCAGGTATTTCATCGCTATCGCCTCCCTCCCGCCTGCGTCTGCACGTGTTGCCTCCCTCCTGCCGCCGCGTGACCCGACCTTGTCCCTCTCAGCGCCTCTCCGTCTCGCCAGGCGACGCTCTGCAACTGCTGGCCTTTGGCAAGGGGAGACTCGAAATACGCCCTGTAAGCATAAGAGCGCTGCCTCGACCACGGCCCGCGACGCTTCGTCCTGTCCTGTGCAATTTTCTGCTTCTCACGGCTGGTGAAAGTCGTTGCATGAGCTCGACTTACAAGAACTTGGACTCGCCTTGGACCCCGTTCGCGCGATATCACGAGATTGATCACGCAAAACACGTGAGACGACCAAACCCGTGATCTGGCTCCAGAGCACATGATCGTCACGGTATGTCCCTGCTATGCACTTCCCTCCACGTCCGCTTCATCACGATGCCCTTGAGACGGCTGAGCTGCGCACTTTGGCGGGCTTCTGGATGCACGACGCAGCAGCAGCGGGAGGCGGCGTGCGATGAGTTTTTTTTTTTGTCTCGTCTTTTCGGCATTCTGCTCTTCGCTGCACCCGCCTCAGCCGTAGCATCGTCGTCGCCCGCCCTATGCGCATGAGCTCGCATCTCATCGGGAGCTTCACCATCGTCATCATCTCCATTTTCGTCACCTCTTTGCGCAATGCCCATTGCATCGATTGAGCCTCCTGCACCTTGGCTCTTTGTCTGCTGCTTGAATGGCTGAATCACGGCGTTGCCTGCGCAAAGCTGCACGGAGGAGGAGTGAGGGGGTGCATCTGACCCGCGGCAAGCATCGCGACCGTGACGATGCAACTGCCGCCATCCACGTTACTCGTGCTCAAGTGAGCTGCGATGAACGAGGCTGACGGCGCTCAACGGCTGGCGTCCTCCCGCTGTCTCAGCAGCACGGCCGTTGCATCGGAATCGGTTCGAGGCGAGCGAATGCGCGCTTCGTGCGGTTTCGCTTCGCCCAGCTTCGACTTCGTCCGTGCCCAGCACTGTGCCCACGTCCCCGCCCCTGCTCGTCTCCCTCGGCCTTGCATTACCTTGCCTCCATTGCTGTCGAGTGATGTGAATTCCCTGGACATTGGCTGCCAAGCTGAAACTTTTCTTTCTGCGCTTCCTTCATTTGTGCTTCCAGGCATCGCATTTCAGTGTCTTCGTCTAACCGCAGCCATAGGCTTGAGGCGCATGTATTTCAGCTGGGCCTAGACTTTGCAGCCGTCTGCTATAAAGTTCATCCGCCAGTCCACCACCAAACAAGTACTCACTTTCAGCTGGTCGACCGCGTTACGGCTCGCCTTTGCAGTGTCTTCTCCCAGCTAGATAGATGATGGCCGACACACTCGTCACTGAACACCCCGATCTGTCTGGATTTCCCGGCTCTCCTGGCCAGAAACGCAAGCGCGAACTCGAAAGCCCCAACCTTGGGCGCGCAAAGCGTGCGGCTCCTCCTGCAACCATGTCAGCGTCACCGGCGGACACGGCCGCCTTCATGGACAGTGCCATGGAGTCGCAGGCGGCCGCGGTGAGCGGCGTCAATGTCGCCGACTTCAACGCCCTCCAGCAAGCTGCCGCTGCCGACCACACCGACGCCACAGACCCTTCCAACGCAACCAGCACAGCCCAGGCCGCCCTGGGCATGTACCCGACCCTCCACGTGCCGCCATCGACCGAGGAGCAATTCTCTGCACAGGGGCCCGTTGAGCCCGACCACGGCCACGAAAGCGCGTTCAAGCATGACACGCCCTTCACCACGGACGTCACACAACAGCCCGATCCGATGATGGATCCGACCGTCAACCAGAACGCGCCGCCCCCTCCTCCGAACGGTGTCCCGACTCACCCTCCTCCACCACCGCAGCACAGGTACGCAGTGCCGCCGCCGCCCAACCCCAAACCGAGTGTTGGTTCGGAAGAGTGGCATAAGATGCGCAAGGACAACCACAAAGAAGGTAAGATGCGGGACACGCCTCGCCAACGACCCGTGGGATTGAAGGTGGCATTAACGCGAATGCAGTGGAGCGTCGGCGCCGCGAGACCATCAACGAAGGCATCAACGAACTGGCCAAGATTGTGCCGGGATGCGAAAAGAACAAGGGATCGATTCTGCAGCGGGCTGTTAGCTTCATCACCCAGCTCAAGGAGAACGAGCAGCAGAACATTGAGAAGTGGACGTTGGAGAAGCTCCTGACCGAGCAAGCTATAACGGAGCTGAGCGCGTCCAACGACAAGCTCAAGCAAGAATGCGAGCGACTCTACCGAGAACTCGAGACGTGGAAGCGAGTTGCGCAGCAGGCCGGTCTGGAGCCTCCAGCCGCGCCCAAGGAAGAGCCCAATGCTGGCATGCCATCGAGTTAGAACCCAGGGCATTCGCTGGTGATACTCCACCCTCGCCTGTCTCTCCCGAGCTTTTCCGAAGCTTACTTTGTTTCATCGCAGGCCAAGGTACAGCTTGACAGAGACGGGTTCCCATGATTCTTCCGTCTCCTTCGTTCCAGCCGTCCCTTTCGCAAGGCTACGTCAATACATATCCGCCGCCGGCCTTTTTTTCTGCGATGCCTGCCTCGGCAGTGATGATGACTACGTTTTGTTTCGAAATCGTTTCTTTTCTTCTCCCTTCTTTCTTGAGTTACCCAAAACTCTTGGTTTCTTTGTCAATCTCTTTCTCCTCCACTCTTACTGGGCTTGGCTCTGGCGAGATACCATTTCTCACTGTAAGATTTCTTCCCTCAGCAGCTTGGCGTTTGGTAGGATGCACTTGGAGGACTGCAAGGGGGAGCTACATGTTCGTTTTTGCGCCGCATCGGATGCCCAGCCATGGTTTTGTTTGGCTCTGGGCTACATGGAGAAGGCGCTAGGTAATTAGCAAAGCTTCCGATGCTAGGGACTAAAGATAATTTGTACGATCCTTTGATGCCCAAAGCCGTTGTATGCTTGCTGTCTGTGCTCTGTGTTTCTGATTACGAGTCGCCTTGATGGAGCTGCATCGTGGCGACTGAGCTGAGAAGGACTGATTTGCAGGTTTCACTGGGGTTAGCATCCCCTATCGCGGGGAAGCAGAGGGTGCATCTCCGTGAGTCGCGGAGAAGCGAGATGCATGCAAGCTGGAAGGGTCTTTGGTGAGGCTTGCCAGCTGGAGGTTGTCTTTGATTGGGTGGAGAGCCCTTGCGTGTGTCTCAGCTTGGGGAAGTGGCTAGCTGAATGCGAGGGAGTTGCCACGAAGGTGTGCAGCTGCATGATGTCGGATATGTGCGGGTGAGGGACCGGGTTGGCATGATGAGGGGCAATGGTTGGTGATTTGTCGATGGTTGGCGATGATTGTTGGGTGGAAATGGTGATTTGGGGGGTTGTTGAGTTTGATGTTCCCCTGACGTTGGGTATGGGAGAGTATCATCTGTGATGATGAAGGCTTCGATATGTGTAGGGCTGGAATGGGATTGAAGTGACGGACAAGGTGATTTGGCGTCCATTTCACTTGGTAATCCGTGAATGGTTTGTTCTCTTTTCCAATTGATGTCTGATGGCTATGGCATGGGTTATATATACTTGCCCTTATTTAATTGCAACGTTAGAAGGAGAGAGATATAGTAGAAGGCTATGTAGGTATCCGGATTCCTAAGAAGTTGGGTAGGTCTAGCTTGTATCATATACGAGAGCAACCCACCCGTTCTTCTTTGGACGAGGGACCCGTGCAAGCGACGCCGTTCCCAAGCGACAGATCCCAAGAATCACCGGTGCCCACCATAAGACCGTGTATCATACAAAAGATTGAGATTTGTCTCATCGCCCAACTACAGTCTTTGGAGAAAGAGCTGTGCCGACGTACGTGGCGTTGCGGCGCAAAAGTGCTGTCTGCCGATGAGCCTAGACCAATTCAAGCAGAACGCCAGCCTTGGCTATCCAGCATCTCAAGTTTACTGATGGAAGCTCATATATGAAAACGAGAAGAATGTAACCGTTTGTAGCAGATGGTAGAGTTCTCCTGTTGAACTCTCTCCGGGAGCTTGAGGCATTTGCACAGGAAGGCCAACTTCTTACCGATGAGTGAAGCAACGACAAGAATGTCTTCCAGGTAATAAGATGGTCCGTCCATCGACTTGGCCTCTCGTCTCCATCATGCCCCCAGCATGCAATCGTCCTTCTCCTCCCCCACAGACTCCCCTCGCTTCCCTCGACACACACAAAAGCCAAAGAAAACGACAAGGATTACCTCTCCACATACGAGAAAACAAAACACAAAAGAAGGAGAAAACAAAAGCGCCCCCCTCTCTTCCTCCCATGCAAGCACGGAGCCAGCTCCGTCGCTGACACACTGAGAACCAGGGGCACGCAAACCAACCACTCGCATTTCTTTTTTCTATATTTTCCTCTTGTTTCGTTGTGCCGGGGGACTTGCATCATTTTCGTCACTTTTCCCATTTGTTTTTATTTTTTTTTATGCCCTGCTCCCGCCCCCATGTGTCGTTGGATTGAGTGGGCGAGCCGAGGACATGGGTCAGGCAAATGAGTGTGGCTACCTGGGATGTAGTATGGACATGATATTGACAAGCAGGTACAACAAGATCAGAGTCGACGATGTATTGGTACCTTGGGAGTCTAGAGATACAACAGTTGGGCGCCCATTGCATGGTGTTGGCACATGTAAAATGAGTGAGTCGTATTTGAACAACCAATGAGCGGGGATGAAATGCTTGAAAGGATGCCCCATCTGAGCCGTGGACGATATCCGCGAGGATCGAAGCGAGAGACACAGGATCAACATCACGATGGAGACAGTCATTGTGCCGTGCTGGCGTCTTCTATCCTGGGATTGTCCTCCCGATACACGCTGCTACAGCCTCAACAACAAATCAATCCCTCTCTTCATCCCCTCTAGTTCCAAAGAGTCAATATGAGTACCACCAACTGCCGTGTCGCTTCATCAACAGTGATGAGATGAGCATTCTCGTCCCCACAGTCAGCGCGCATGCAATCACACACTCGCACTCGTGTCTGTCCTGACTCAATGCCAGACGTCAAAGACGTGAATGACTCGCTGAAACAACCAGAAGCAGCAGCATCTCGGGTATTTGCTACCTATGCACCTCTCACTGCATCCTTGGACCGATCCGTACATGTACAGCTCACGATCATAACACGCAGGACCGTGAGCAACACCTTGTCATCTCCAGAAAATCAATGACACGCATCCCAGAATCAGACCACTTTTTGCTGTTCCCCCCCCTACCCTTACCTTGACACCCTGCAAAGCTCGAGTTCCTCTCTGATGCCCCGATTCATCGCAGTAGCAACATGATGTAGTTCTACATGCTTTTTAGCTGCGTGTACCAGGCTCCGCAGCCCGACCACAAGGCAGAGAGAGCAAGGCAAACAGGGCAAGGCAAAGGAACGGAGACAATGATTACTAGGTGTGTAGGTAGGTAGGTATTAATCCGTCTCTCTGATCACTTGAAAGGTATCAGGACAAAGTGTACAGTACACACCACCCAAAAGTAAGGCGAGACGGGCCAGACCGCTCCCCATTCCCCTTGCTCCCGACCTTGCCGTGTTGACTTGGGTAGGAAGTATAACTTGTCAGGTATCACTACAGATACGATGCTCACAGCCTCCGAGGAGACGGCTCTCATGCAGGACGAGATGCTCGTTCTGCCTGTACCTGACACGCATGGGCGGTGGCCTAGACCTATGCGAGCTGCACAGCAAGAAGGGGGGGGGGGGGGGCTGGTCCTTCTTCCGGTAGGTGACCAAGAGGCCGGCAAGGCGATCAAATGTCGCAAAGTCGTGCCAGAGCTGAGACTTTTCAGCTGCCGAGATTCCTTTGACCTTGCCTTAGGTACTACCCTCGAGTCATATACCTACCTAAGGTATGTACTTTCTTAAGAATCTTGAGCTTGTCCCGTCTTGCTTCCCGCACCAGAGCCCTTACATTACATCTCGCTCGACCTGTCCTTCGACACTACCTAACCAAGCTCATCAAGAGCAAACACACGTCACTCTATTCATTGATAGCTACCTTACCTTACCACAATCCTCGCTTCTCCGTGACAAGAACCAATCCTTCTCTCTTCTCTCCTTATCCCCCAACATCAAGCCTTTCACGACACCCCAGCCAGCTGAACAACTCTCATTCATTGTTCTCCCCCCCCCCCTTCCTCCAATCCCATCGAGCCTATTAAAACCCAACCCACACACACTTTCTCTCGCTCGTTCTCTCACACACTCAGACATGCATGCCTCTCTACCTTAGTCCCCCCTGCGTCCTGAATCATGTTCACCGAATCAACCGCATCCAAGAAGTACCTTACCTTAGCTAATAATCCACACAGCTTTCTCCGTCACAGCCTTGCCTGTCCAAGGTACAGTACGAGAGAGTACATTACCCGTCCCTCCTTGCAACGCATATAGGTACCTAGAGGAGTGACACATCACATTCGCTCTTTAAACTTTGCAACCCTTTCCATCTCACCCCCCCTGGCATATGCCTAGAACACACACATCTCCAAGTCCTTGCAAGGCAACTTCTACAGTACACCACTACAAATACAACACAATACAACACAACAGCCACACGGGTGCCTCGCCAAAACATGCATGAGTCGTATAATCCCATCGTCCATATCACACTCCCTCCCAGAAAACGCATGCCTATTTCTACTTGTTCCAGCCTCATGTGTAGCTATATGCTATGCAGCCTCATCACAAATCCCAGCAAACATCGAATCCTGAAAAAGAAACAACACACACATCAGAACAAAACCACATCAAAAATCCAGCATTCTCCTGACCGACCATCTCCATCCATGTAAATCACATCAAACACTCATCCCCCCCCCCCCCCCCATATACAAACAACCTTCCCCCTAGTCTCCGAAATCACATCTTTTCCACTCCCCTTCCCGTCGATCCGATCCCTTCCTCCCCATTCCCCCCAAAGGCTCCAGAAACCCAGCCCAGGTCACAGAACAAAGCCCCGTCCATGATCATTCATCTTCACTTCCCGCTCGGAATCTTTCCGTGAAAAAGATATACCTTTTCCTCCACACCACACATCCATTCGTTCAACCCCACAAACTGGCATCATCGGCGTCAACGAATCTATTCGCCTACGTTCCCCGATACGCTGCCTATAAGTAATTAAAGTATCACTCACAATCTTAGATGACACCGGTCTATGTTCGTGAGGACAGCTTGTAATTGTGAGCGTACATTGTATATTCAATTGCACCCACACACGTAAAGCAGCCCCCCCTTTCCATCTCTACATGGCAGATAAAGCAACTGCTCGTATATTATAAAATACTCTTGCCGCAAACAAACAAGGCAAACGTTGATTGAATGGGAGAATCAATCTACTTCGCATTTCCCACTGGGTGTAGTTCCTGGCAATAGCATCAGAGGATTAATTATCGTATATAAGTGAAGTTAGATACAGTCCCGTATACCCACCCAAACCCC
Source organism: Trichoderma ghanense (assembly GCF_004382785.1). Classification (NCBI taxonomy): domain Eukaryota; kingdom Fungi; phylum Ascomycota; class Sordariomycetes; order Hypocreales; family Hypocreaceae; genus Trichoderma; species Trichoderma ghanense. The sequence goes on along the minus strand of NW_027395672.1, from coordinate 625,214 downwards.
CCCCGAGTAAGACGCAAATACAAAAAGACAAAGAGCCAATTTTCTTCCCAAGATCGCTTTCCAAAAGAGATTCGCATCGCTCGCTCGCTCTGCTCGCTCGCTTCGTCTGATTCGCTTTACACCTCGTGAAACCGCCCAGCCGCCCCAGAATCAAACCCGTTCATCCAATCTGCATCAATCTTGATTAGAAGGAAAGAAAAGAGAATAGAAAACTCCAATGAAAATGCCCAGGAAAATTTCACCGCCGTTGCCATCGTCACACTATTGTGCGTCAAGTCTCAAAGTGCCAACCCCAAAGTGCGCTCTGATAGCCAGTGAGGCCATGTCCACCAGGCAACTGTAACCGCCAAAAGTTCAAAGCATCTGCCCGAAGTAAATGTCCACCCAACCGTGAAAGTGCCGCGAACATGCCAAAGCACAAATGGACAGTCTAGCCTCCCAAAGCATGCTGTCGCTGCCATATTCTGACCCGGAGCATGTAAAATCGATTCCACCGAGCTATTTAGAGAACTCAAAAAGAGGGTGGAAAAGGGGCCGTAAACGATCCTCTTTCATCGAGAAGATACTAGTCGCTAAGAAAAAGAAAACCGCGCGCGGACTGTCGAAAGTCCACCAACGCCAAAGGTCCTTGCGGGCTCCGAAATGATGAGCAACGGACAAATAGCACAGCCGCACATAGAAGACTCATCATGCCATCCAATGGGTACCGTGCCCTGTACTGTATGGACCAGGACGCCGCACCCATCGAAACCGCGGCCAGCGTGCCACACCCAACCGCCCAAGAAGGTGCCTTGTGCTGCCTGCCTTGTGCTCAGACCAGCTTCCGCTCTATTGTAGGGGCGGGCGGTGCCCAGCAGTGTCCACCACCTGAGCCATGACTCTCAACCCTCGGGCGTCGCTTGGCATTGCATAGCCGTAGCCTTGCTGCTGGTTGACGGCAGGTGCCTGAGGCAGGTCTCCCGATCGAAATATCGGGTTCACGTTCTGATCAAATTCGCTGCGATGAGGTGCCTCAAAAGAATTGGCGATAAAGGACTGGTTGGGCGTGATGGAAACGCCAGAGGCTACAAATGGAGCAGGCTGTGCCGGCGGCTGCTGCTGCGCGTAGGGGTACATGGTTGACGCGTTCGTAGTCGTTGATCCCTGCGGCCACTGTTGGCTGTACAGATTCCCTCCGGGACTGGCGTACTCGCTAAACACAGAAGGCCGTCGGCTGGCATCGTGAGGGCTAGGCACCATTTCGAGGGCCATGTTAGTAGCAGCTGTGGTGGTCACAGGCTGGCCGCTGTGGACGGACATCGTGCCGCCTTCGACAAAAGTGTGCTGCTGCGGGGGAATCTCCGCAATCATGGGCGGCGCATACGCATTGTTGAGAAAAGTGGGCGGCCGAATGCTTGAAGCCGAGCTGGGCTCGGATGCTGTGGGGTGAGGAAGGCATTGAGCAGCCAGGGGCTTGGATCTGCCATCGTGATCGTCTTCATCCTTGATGAAGGTGGCGTCTTCATTGTCGGAAGCATAGCTCTCCGGCATCTTGTCTTCTGCCATGACATAAACCTCGGTCGAACCGTCTTTCAGTCGTTAGCATTGGTCGCAAAGTTGACGCATTCTCGGATTACATACCAATTTCACCATTCTTGTATCGCTCCTCCTGTCGAGCCACCTTGAAGATCTCGTTCAGATACGGCCTCTTCTTGGCGTTGGCCTCATTGTCCATGAAGAAGGATGAGAGAGCCTCGACGGTTGTCTCCTCGAGCTTCTTGACGTTCAGGCCAAGCTTTTGGATATCAGGATGCTGCTTGGCGTTGGGCTCAACAACCAGCCTCAAGATGTGAGCGAGAAGATGAACACGTTCTGCTTTTCGGTTAGCATTCGTCACTTTCATATCCCTTCTCGCCCGTCGAGATGGGCTGGCGTCTCTCACCTCGCTTGTAAAGATGATCGGGCTCCTTGTGCCGCACCTTGTCATCCTTGGTAGGACCCCATGGCTTCGGCCACCAGGCAGGCGCCTTCTCGTCGCTACCGGTGTAGGGATGCGTCGACTGCTTCTTGGGCTCCACGGCCTTGACCCAGGCCTTGGCGATGAGCTTGCAGGCCGTCTGTTGACAATTCTTGAAGCGCTGTTCGTAGAAATTCCACACGGCGGCGGAGTCGCCAATCCTGATGCCCCTGCGGGACGAGATGGTCATGGGCACGTCATCTTCATCATTGACGGCTCGGGGTCCCCTTGCACGCTTGCGACCTTGACGAACGGGGCTGCCGTTCCATTCACCCAAACCAGAGTTGCGGCGACGGTCCATCACCCGGTTACGACTGAAAGCTGCAGGGCGGTTGTAGAACCCATCTTCAAGGTTATAGTCGTCCAGCATGGGATCGGCACCTTGTCATGTACAGAATTTAGCAACGAACAGAAAGACACGCATTGCAAGGGGGGTCTCACCTGCATCAATGCGGGACATGACCTGGCGGTATCTGCTGGCATCAAAGAATTGGCGGATGGTGTTGTCCGTCATGCCGCGTCCCGGGCTGGGGCTGAAGAAGGTCATGGATGTGCCATCTTCGGTAATTGCAGCAACAAAATAGTGCTTGGCAACAATGCCACAGTGTGTTCTCAACGCCTCGTCAATTTGCTGTTGTTTCGGTTCTTGTCAGTAAAAGAAGACGAAAAGGCAAGGACTGGCGGCGTCATATGCAGGCTGTTTGTTTGCAAACCTTACCATCAGTGGCGGGCGGCGCGAGTCATTGCCCTCTTGAAAACGGGCATTGTCAGTGTCCACACCAACGCGCTCCTGAGGAAAAGAGTGATGCCGCTGGCCAACATCGGAGGTGTATCTCTCGGAGGAAAAGGACTGGTGCCGTGAGGAAGCTGCATCACCAGGATAGTACTGAGGCTGGAAAGCCTGGTGACGGGGAAACGAATCCCGGGTCCAGTCCTGAACCATGGCTGACAGAGAGGTCGAGGGTTTCTGGCACTGCGGCAATATGAGCAGAGCGCACACTGGCGAGATTTAACAGATGTCCGGAAGGGGGGGTTGCCCCAGAGGCTACCCAGTCAGCGACTCGTGGGTAGGTAGTTCGGCAGCGTAGTTCGGCTCTGCTTGGTACGACTCTCGGTTTGCATAGGCCAAATGGAGAGGCCCAGGGATGTAGAGGTTGGCACCGGCGGCCGGGTTCTGGTCACCTAGCCTAGGTGGCTGTATTTCTCTTGCAGAATCGGAGAGAATTTGTCTCGCAACGCTGTGCCACCAGCGTCGTGCTGTGAAGGGGTGAGACGGCTAATGATCAGTCTGTGCTTCTCTCAAGGTGGCACGAAGACCGCAAAGAGCACGGAGCAAGCAGGGTGGTGTACGGTTGTCGAACGGGAAGACGATAGGTGGAATTATAGCATGTCGTGGAATGCCAGGATCTCTTGGGATGGCGCTGCTGGCAGTTGGGAGGGCGTGTACGAGGATGCTGTTATGCCCGAGCGTACAAAAACCGGCGAGGCTGTGCGACAACAGCAGCCAATGTCGAGGAGAGGATGCGCGGGTGTAGTCTGGGTGATGCCGGTTCGTGCTGAAGAAGAAGACGGGCAAGGCGATGTATTGACGTTGGGAGGCGTGTTCTGGCCTTCGGAAGCAGGTTGCAATTAGGGGGAAGACGGGCACAGCAGGGCAATTAGACGCTCTCAGCCACCGCAGTCGCCAGACGGCAATGGCTCCGAGAACGAGTTTGTGCAAGGCGTGGCAGATCGGTTTATAGCAGGAACCGTTGGTGTGTCGGACAAATCAGACGAAGACTAGAGCTAGAAAGACGGAGAGGTTGCGGCTCCAGGTACAGAATCGTGCTCTCCGAGACGGAGTAAAGCAAGACAAGAAGATCAAGCAGCCGGAGAAATCAACAACAGTCCCCTCAGATCGGTACGGCGAAGAGTACAGAGGGGAGGTGGTGAAGCATCAAGCGTTGTGTGTAGCAATGGCTAGCTATCTCCGGCATGGGCACACAGGGTTCGGCGAGGTGGCACAGGCGACAAGCCAGAATATCGCAATGCTGCTGGAAGAAGTCGTTCCCTGTGCAGGCAAAGAGAGGAATGAAGAGACTACGCCCGTTGCCTGGAGATGGATCTTTTTGCAACTCCAGGAAACCACACAGGGAGGCCAAAGGAGGTGAAAGAAGAATCGGATCCGGGGCCGCGGCGAAACGAGAGTCAAGAGTCGGGCTGGGTGGCGGCGGCAGTCACCGAGAAAGGCGCAGAAAGCCGTGCTTGCAAGTCGAGAGACAGAGGAGCTGCCGGTTGATATGCGATCAAGGTGGCAGAGCAATCAAACGGGACAGGTCAATTAGTAACAACCCACCAGAAGGACGATGGCAGCTGCGTGGCCCCGCACAAAGACAGTGGATGTCTCTCCTGTCGCTTTCTTACTCGCGGCCGTTTTGCTGGTGTTGGCCAGTCCACTTTGGACGGTAGCCCTCCTTGGTCCCAACCAGCTGGCGTGTCAGCAGCGTCGCAGTCGATTGAGCGCGCCCGTCAGATGGCCAATCAAGGCGAGGGCAAGGGAGGGAGGTAGCAAGAAGATGATGGTGATGGCGACGGTGGGAGACGGCGAGAGGAGGATGGCGGTGAGGATGGAAAGAGGAATGCAGATGATGATGATGATGATGATGATGATGATGACGGTGAAGCAGAAGAAGCTGCGAAGACGAGAAATAAAGCGGGAAAGCAGAGAGAAGGGGACAAAAGAGGGCAATGGGACGGAAGATAAGGACGGAGGGTGGTTAGACGGATATTGTATGAAGTAGAGACGGGGACAGGGACAGAGCAGAGATGGAGGGATTTGAGAGAAAAGGCGGGCAAGCAAGCGGCAGACGCCGGCAAGAAGCTAAGCAATGAATCAATGCATCGACCAGCCGGCCCTCCAGTCAGCAGTGACGAGCGAGGCAATGCAGAGAGACGGGAGCAAATCGACAAGGAGCACGAGTTCAGGTATCAAGAGCTGGAGGTGAGGATGCAAGCGAAAAGGCGGACTCGACCGACCTGAGCCTCGCTCCATGTCCCGAGGAGCAGAAGCAGAAGCCAAAGCAGCAGGTTTAGCCAGGTCCAGGCAGGGAGCTGGAACGCAGCTGGTTCGCTGAGCCAATCGCCGTTTGGAGTCGCCGCAGCCCATCCCAGGGATGCTGGATCTGGTAATATCTACTTTTCTCTAGGCCAGGTTTCGCTCTGCTTTTGCCCTCGCCTTTCTTTTTCCTTCCTTCGTCTTGGTCCCCCTTCCCTGCTCTTGGCCGTTGCCCCGTTGCCGTGCATGCCTTCACGTCGGGTTTGCATGAGTGAGGAGGTGAGCAGAACCAGCGATCGTCCGGCCCGCCAGCCAAACGTGCGCTGGAGAGCCCTAGAGCCGTACCTACTAGGTATGTAGGGCCTAGAGCAATGGAGCCAACCTCCCCTAGTAGACGCCGCAGGCTGGGGTGCTGTCGCAACAATCCATGCGTGGAGCTTCGCGGGCTGCAGTGTTAAGGTGGTGCTCCAGCGGGTGCTAGGACGGCCCAGGCAGTCGCCGTCCTCAGTGCCCAGCAAGGACGCCAGCAGTAGCGGCCGCCCAGTGCTACACCCACCAGCCAGGGTCTAGGCCGTCGACGGCCTTAAAACCACGGCGTCGGCCTTGATGGGCGGCATGTCACTACGAGAGCGTTCCTCGTCGGGGGGTTGCCACGGGCGCAAGGCGGGCCAGGGAGAGAGGGGGGTACCTCGACATTCGTAGCTGGCGTACAAATGGTCGTGCCGGGCCAGGGCTTGCTCGTCCAGAATGTACCTCTCCCAGCAGGACCCGTACAGTACCGCCGTGTACGAGGTAAGAGCTTGTAACTGGGAACCCACCAGTAACTCCGTCTGCCACCCTTGTCGATATTCGCGAGGGCACCTCTACTGATGCCGAGTCGCTGGGATCGAGACGAGACGTCAAGTTATTGGCCTTGGCACGCCCAGCACCAACACGGCGGCGCGCCATACGATGTGCTTGCATCAACGGCGGAACTGCAGCCAAGGAGGACAAGAGAGCACGGAGTAGCACGTACTCTTTTGCCCACGGCCGACAGGTTGCCCATCGGGCTGGCAGAGGAACGAGGAACGAGCGAAGTACAGATTCGCACTTCGTGCTGTGTGCTTGTACAGGCGTCTGGCGCGTCCCTAGAGGTCTTCATGTGCCACGTCCCGTCAGTCTGCTTCTCCACGGAAATGGACGTGGAGCGCGGCAGATTCGAGAAGGACAAGCTCCGGGCATTCGTCGTGACGGCTGGCCAACGAATGGATCGCCAGATGGGTGCCCTACCAGCAGTCAGCACTCGCTAGTAATTCTAGGAATCCGGACCAGCAGACAAGCTCGCTCCCTCAGTCACTCACTCACTCACTCACGAGTCTTGATCCCCGCGCATCTTGGGTGCTCCAGAGATGCTGCGGGTGGCTCGAAAGGGACAGCAAGGCACTTGAGCTTGTGCAGCACAGCACGCTAGACGGGCTGCAGGAATCCTATCCGGCACCCGAAACACAGCTGCGCGGCTCATGCTCCGTGGGTTGTACCGGCTAGTATTGTCACGTACACGCAAGTACTCGTACACTTACGACTTGTACAGACACCGCCTGCCGCTGTGTAGCAAAAACAGTACGAAGTTATCTCGTACTTGTGCTCACAGCACCGCCTTGGGCTCAGGGCTCAGAGAGTTCAGGAACATGCCAAATCGTGCGTCTGCAGGAGCCGGACCGTAACGAGGATAGAGTTCAAGTCGTCCGTACCGAGGGAGGTTCCCCTCAGCCAAAGGTCGTCTGGATTTGAGCAAGCGGGAGCCAGGCATTGGCCCAGCCGCAACACCATGACCAGGATGGGACTGGCCCTGGGGTGACTAAACGCCCAAGACGAGCACCTCTCCTGAGAACAACGCGCGTTGAGACTGTGCTAACGCATCTCCTCTGATTTGATCACGATCCTTGCGTTGTGTAGCGTCGCTTCCAGCTCTATCTCTCAAGGGCGCGTTTCTACCAGCACTAGGACCCAGTAATGCCAGCATTGGTGTCCCATCTCTGTGGCACAAGTGCTACTCGCTTCGACTTTTTTTTCCAGCTTCTGTTGTGCCTGCGGCTCCGGCATCCAGTGTACCCGCCCAGGAAATACCGGGGTTTCTTCTTCCTTTCTTTGTCTCCCCTCTCTTATCTCCTTCTCGAGTGTGTGCTCGAGAAGTTTGGCAAAGCTGTCGATGTTTTCGTTAGTCAACAATCTGAAAGCTCCGAGCGTGCCTGTGCTTGTAATACGGGGTAATCGCACTCTGTGCCTGTGCCGCGTGGAAGCTCGGGAAGTTAATAGCGGCACTCGAACCCTTGTTCACAAGGTTGCCAGGCCTAGCAGTCCAGGATGACAAGCGACAGCTCCAGGATAGCCCTGTTAAGACCGGCGAGGATTGCGTAGCCTCTGGGGCTAATAATGATGAGAGAAGTTGCTCCGTGAACGAGGGAACAACGCAAATTGAGGAAGAAAATGGGAAAATGGCGAAAAAGAAAGCTGTATCCATCGTTGGATGTCGTACCCAGCCATGGCTTTTGCATGTTCCAATTGACTTTGAATCAATGCGAATCATTGCAGGCTAGTGTCCTAACCGGTGGCGCCATCTTTCCGTATGCTGAGGAAAAGCGTCGGCTGCCGTCAGGTTGCTGCCCCTGGTAATAATCGATGGGCAAAGCAGGTCATAGGCCTCCGTGATGCTTCGTACCAGGACTGTGGTAAAAGACAAACCCTCTGCAAAACTGTGCCCTGACTGCTAACAGCCCTCATGCTACCCAATGCTCAACGTGAAGTCGCTGCCAACAAAAGAAGTGAAACATACCGTAGCTCTGGCTCCACGGCATATGGAGAAACAAAGGAAGTGGGGATGTGTGGGAGTCGAGGGACGGCAAGCATCAGCGTCAACGGCATCCTGCCCTGTGGGCCAGGCCAATAGAGAGCTGGCTGCCGGTTATCTCTCTGATCTCTCTGATCTGATGCTACCTGTAATTAAGAGTATTGCTATTCGGGCTGTATCAAATTACTATTCAGGCTGTAGTTCCACCCGACCAAGCCCAATCGGGCCAAGTTCCAACCTCCCAGCCCGCGCCACTAAAAAACAGTGCGCAGCCGTGGCGCGAAAAACAGTATACAATTACAATATGTATTATCGTCCTACAGAAATAAAGCTATCGCGAACTCACTTATCCAGCTGGGTAGCGGGAATAACCTCCTCAACAGCTTGGCTGCTGCTACCGCCGCCGCCGCCGCGGCCGCGGCCACGGCCGCGGCCCCCTCGTCCCCTCTGAGAACCTCTTCCCTCTGTATTTCCTGCCGTTCATGATCGTTTTGCAGCTTATGAGGCGCTCTAACTGGCGGCCTTAACCTCTGCCGCTATGCAGGTGCGTCTAACGCTTGCCTGAAGCCTGCCGCCGCCTTGTTGGCTTGAGGTTGGCAGAGACGGCAGCGGCGTGGGCAGCGACTGTGTAAGCAACGGCTGTGTTAACGCTACTGCTGTATTTAGCTGCGTAGCAGAACTACCCTCTAGTATCAGCTGTAAAGACATATTTGTGGAATGAGTGAGCTCTATTGAGATTAAGAATATGACTTAATCTAGGCTAGGCTAGGCTATTAAAGAAGAAGGAAGGAAATAAACAGGATCTTATAGATCCTGGTGTTGTGGGCTAATGGCCCTGACTGGCTAAGGCACATGCCAGGGCACGTATAACACATCCCCCTCAGGGTTAATAAACTATAACAAGATGTAAAGAATAATAATATAGGGCTTTTCTGCTATAAGAGAGGGATATAGAAATATAGGAAATAGATAAAATTAGTTACTGTAGCTAGCTATTCCTTCCTTTAGCGAAGAAGAATAGGAATAGTAAAAACTATAAGGAATATAAGAGATTTAAGGTATTTTAATTAATTAAGGCCAGAATTTATTTCTGCACACTTAAGGGCAGAATATAAGATAATTCAGTATCCTTCCTTATTAAAGTTAACTTCCTTCTTCTAGGAAAAGGTGCTTATAAAGGTGGAATTCTCACATTCTCTAAATTCAGCTTAGTTAGTAAAAAGGATGCCTTTTAAATTATAGTTAGTAAAGAGGATGCCTTTTTTAAAATATAGATAGTCTTTAAGCATAACGTCTTTTTATAACAGATCTAGTTAAAGTGTCTTATACTCTTTAAAAAGGAAGATAAAGATATAGTTATTAAAAGGAAGAAGAAGCTAAAGCCTGTAATAGTTAGAAGTTAGTAGAAAAGTAAGCCTATTTATCTAGGTTCTTAAGCAGGATTAACTATTTTTAAAAGCTTTATAAATTTAGCGTGTTTAATCTTTATAAGTGGCTTTATAAGGCTGTCTGCTATTATCTCTTATATACTAATTTATTATATCTTAAAATTACCTTTTTCTACCTAGTTAATAATCTATTTATATTAAATATTAATATAACAGGTCTAGGCAGTGTTATAGTAATTAAGAATAGTAATTCTAGCATTCTAGGAGTTAGTATATAGTACTATTAGCTTTTAGTTACTAGCTTTAAGTTCTTTAAAGATCTTCCTAATCTAGATAGCTAACTAACTAGCTAGTATAAGATTTATAAATTTAGCCTTAGTGCTGCTAACTATAATAATAGTCTGCTTTTTAGTCTTTTAATAGACTAGGCTATTGCTAATAAATATAATATAGCCTGCTATTAAAAAGCATTCGGCTAGGTTATTAGCAAAGCTTATATCTATATACACTCTTAGATTTAGATTATAAATATTATATCTTCCTCCTAGTTAAATGCCTAGGTCCCTTATGCTATTTAGATAGTAGAAAAGATGCTTTAGGATCTCTTTATAATAGATTATTAAACTAATATTAGCTTTATATAACTTCTAGGTAGTATATATAATATTAGGTCTTATACTTATAAAGACAAAATTAAGGCTGCTAGTGCGTTTAAGCTAATCCTTTACTGCTATTATAACTTTCTGCTTCTTCTAATTATATAAAATTTGCTTTTTAAGTGGCTATAGCGTTTTAGCTGCGTTTTAAAGCATTAGAATAAACTTAGCTATAATCTTCCTAATATATTTACCCTAGCTAAGCATAATTATTTTCTTTATCCTATCCCTGTAAACCTTAAGTCTTAAGAAGATAATAACATTGCCTAGCTTCTTAATTTTAAATAGACCTTCTAGCTATATTACTATATTATAAATAGTTAATATCTTAGGTGCTGTTATAATTATATTATCTATATATAAGATAAGGATTATACTGTCTTTACGTTTAAAAATATAAAGCTCTAAATTTAAAGGCTTAAAGCCTATAGTTACTAGCAACTCTATAGCTTTTTTAAACCACTAAAGCAGAGCGCCAGGATAGCTATAAAGGGCCTTTTTTAAATAGCACACTCTCCTTAATCTGTTATTAAAGCCTTATAGTTGTCTTATATAAACGTCCTCCTTAATATTAGCGTTAAGGAACGCGGTGATAGCATTAAATTACTACTATTTAAGATTATTAGTTACTATAATAAAATAGAATACCCTTACTAAGGCAGAGTGTGCTACTGCAGTGTAGATATCCTTTATAGTGTAGTCTATGCCCTTAAGCATATCTTTATAAATAACCAGGCATGCCTTTACTATAAGGTTACTGTTAATAGGATATTTTATATTATATACCTATTTATTAAGGAGGATTATAGCATTTTTTAGTAGCTTAACTAAAGCTTAGGTCTCTCTTTTTAATAAGCTGTTATATTACTTTTTTATAGCTAGCAGCTATTTAGCCTTATAGTTAGGCTTCTTCTTAGCTTTATTTTAATTCTTAAAAACCTTAATGCCTTTATTAAGCTGTTATTAGACCTTAATAGTTTTAAAGATAATAAGGTTTAGTTTTCTCTTAGCTACTTTATTATTTTCTTAAAAGCAGATAACTTTAGTTATTATTATAATCTATTTTCCTTTTTTATTATTTAATGCCTTATAGTTAACATAAGCCATATTTTATAAAAAGCGTCTTAGTTATTTAACTATATGCGTTTTATTTAATTATTTAGCTAGGGCTATTAAGGTTTATAAGGTTAGGGACGTGATTATTACAGCTTAAAAGGAAGGAATAACAGCATTAATAAGGTTAAGAGGGTTAGCAGCGCTTTCTTAAACTGGCTATAGTTAAACAGCTTTAGGTTTAATAAGGCGTCAGTCTTAAAGGTCTTGTCAGTCCTAGTTAGCTTAAGGAACTTTATCCTATATCTCTCTTTATAAGGTAAGTTCTAGGGTGTGGAGATACCTTCCTTTATTATATTTAGCTTAGATTTACTATTAAAGGACGTTATTATTATCTGCTTTAAAATAGACTAAGTTATTAAACTAAATCTAGCTTCTAGTGTTTTAGTTATCTATCTAGTTAGCTGTTAAGGCGTTAAGGATAATAACTAAGTCTAAGGCAGCTACTTAGCTAATAATTATTTATCCTTTATCTTTAATTTCTAGGTTAATAAGTATAGCTTTATACTTAATCTCTAGCTTTTTAAAATTATAAGCAACTTTACTGTTATATTCTTAAAACCTTATATCTCTAGATTTAATAACTTTATCTTTATCTAGCAGATAGACCTTATAAATATAGCTGTTAAGGCCTTCTAGTTTAATAAGGAAACCTTTAGCAGCTTTTAGTTATATTTTCATACTACAGACACATTAGTTTTCATGCTTTTTAATATATATAATACAGCCCTAGGTCCTAATATATTTAACATTATAGTTATACTCCACTTAAATAGCTTAAAATATCTTTTTTAAGGGCAAGATCTTATCCTTATTAAATAAGGTTAAGAGCAAATTATTAATATAGACGGCTGTTTTTATAAATAGAGGCTAGAGGGTCTTTAAAAGGCCAATCTCTAGGCATATAGTTCTTATTAAGTTTATAAAAGTCTTGCTAGCTTATTTAATTATGCCGTTTTACTTAAAAGCATAAGTAGACAAGGTCCTTAAAATAAATCTATCCCTGCAGGCTTAATCTTAGACTTTATTAAATATAAATTCTCTAGCGTTATTAAATGCTATAACTTAGACTTTATATCCTCTGCTAAAGACTTCTACCTAGCGTTTCCAGCCTTACAGTTTCTTTATAGCGTCTTTCCTTAATATAGCTAGGATTAGCTATTAGTACCTAGTATAGGCATTAATGCTATAAAAAGAGATTTTAAATCCTTTATAGCTAACAGGCGTATAAGAAATAGTATTTTAAAAAACATGCTGTAAGAATTCTATTAGCTTAACTAATAGCATATAACTAATAATAGCTTTAAACTTTATAAGATAGCATGCTTTATAGTGGAAATCCTTTAATATAGCCTGGTTAATTTAAATTCCTAATTAACAGCAAGCTTTTAATATGCAATCCTTACTAGCATGGCCTAACCTCTTATATATTAGTCTAAATTCCATATTTATAGTTAACGCTTTAAAAGGCAGCGTTATAAAGTTATAGTATCTGTTTACTAGTAGAGTGTTATTCTTAAGGATAGTAATATTATACTTCTAATAGACTTCTATAATTATAATAATCTCCTTCTTTTATAACACTAGACAACCTCCTATAAAGTTATGCTAAATATCCTTTCTTTTAAGGGCTCTAGGGCTAACTATATTAGCAGCACCTTCTAAGGTAAAGGTAACGTTCTTAAGCTTAAGGGTCCTGTTATTAAATAACAGGATAATAATAGTACTTATGCCTTTAGTCTTTAAAATGCTACTATTAAATATAGCTATTATGCCAGCTTCCTTTAGCATTTAAAGGAAAATAAACTATTTAAGGTTATTAAAGTAATGCAGATTATAATTAAAGTTAATAATAATATTATTATAGTAAATGCTATAGTTAGAAAGCATAAAGTTAACGTTCTAGTTATCTTTAAGTATCTTAATAATATCTTCTTCCTTTAAAGCCTGGTCTAGCTTAATAAGGATATTAGTAGTAATAGTTATGCTAATAAATAACTAACCAGCCTTTATAATATCTGAATTTCCTTTAAAAGGTGCCTTCCTATTATTTATCTAGTTAGGCTAGGCATTATCTTTCTTATCTTTCTAGTCCTTTTAATCTTTTTAAAGATAAAAGCCTTAATATGAATTTAAATGCGTTTCTTATAGGCATTACTTTAAATAAAGACGCTAGTAATTTTCTAGTAAATAACCCTTTTAATTAGCTAGGACTATACAGCTATATTCTAACTTCTTTATCTTTATATTATTATTATTGCCTTTAGCTAGGCCCTTATCTTTAAATAAGGTTAAGGATATAAAAGGTGGCTTAAACATGCTAAACGTCCTTTTTAAATAAGCTTCTTTATTAGCTTAAAAGTGTAAGAACTTAATAAGTTTATCTTTACTAATCTCTTTACCTTAATAAAGGTCTGCAGTCTAGTTCTTATACTAAGTCTTATTTATATATTTAAGTCCTGTAAGAGTAACTGTTATAAACTATACTTTAAGTATATTTAGATACTTATAGGTAATACAAGTCTATACCTTTATTAAAGCTAACATATAGGCTTTAAGAGACGCATAGTGGCTTTAATCTAGCTAGTTAAACTTTTAGATAGTTATAAATGCACTTTTAGCTAGAGCTTTAAAGATAATAGTCTCTATTAAAGTAAGCAACTCTTTTATAAATAATTTATTACTGTTAAAACCTTTACAATCTAGCTTTATACAGATCTTAATTAATAAGTTATTAAGGATAAAGCCTATAGCTATTATATCCTTCTAATTCTAAGCACCCTTTACTTATAATATAGCTTCCTTACCTAGCCTAGGCTCTATACCCTTAATAACGCCTTAAAGGCCTATAAGGGCTGCGTTAACTTTTAACATCTAGAGCTATACATCCTAGTTATTAGCTCCTTATAATTACATAGCTGCTAGGAGAAAATTAGCCTTAAAGGCTCTAAGGGCCTTATCCACAGCATTAAAGGGTTATGTCATAATATTTAATAATGATTTTTTAAATTCTTCTTTAAAATCTTCTTATAGAGGGTCTAGAGATAAGGATCTCTCTAACATTAGCCTAATTAAATAAGATAAATAAAGCCTCTAAGCTCTTTAAAGTGGAAGAGGATAAAACAACCTTCTAGTCCTAACTTTAAGCAGAAAATTAGTTAAAATAAACATGACAACTTATTAGTGTTAAAAGTTATAAATATATAAAAAATAAGGTTAGAATTATAATTTAGCAGGTTATAAGAGGGCTTATAACCTGTAGAATAAGTAAGCTTTATTAAGATTAAGAATATAACTTAATCTAGGCTAGGCTAGGCTATTAAAGAAGAAGGAAGGAAATAAACGGGATCTTATAAATCCTGGTGTTATAGGCTAATGGCCCTGACTGGCTAAGGCATATGCCAGGGCATGTGCAATAATATTAACAGGCGCCTTTTAATTTTAAGAAAGCCGCGGCCTTCCTCGCAGGTTCTAGATATAGTCAGGATCTCAGATATAAAAGAGCGGCTTATTTAAATCCTAAGACGCCAGGTTAGTAGCTTTATATAGTAAATAGCAGAGAAATATACTAAGGGCTTATTTAACCACTAGTAGGGATAGATCACATCTTTAGTTAACAGCTTAATAGCAAAGATAACATTCTCCTTAATATAATAAGCGCACGGCAGAGCGTACTGCTGCATAAATATATAAAATAACTCTAAACATAGCGGCAGCGCCTGCTTTCTTTTAACATTAGCCTTAGCGCGGCAATGTTCTTGCGCAAGGAGATTAACAGCAACATAGCAGACCTATATAGGCAGCAACCCTAGCCACGCCCAGCTAATATAGGTCTAATAAAGCCTTATCTCCTGCCTTACTGCTGTCTAGTTATAGTCATGCTCTTTCTTCACTAGCGTTTAGACTATAGCTTTATAAAGATAAAGCAGATCGCCTATGCCAGTAAGGAGAATGCTCTTTACATCCTTATATGCCATTTCTATAAAAGAGTTAGTCCTCTAGCTGAGATTTCTATACTATTTAATCCGGCAATGTAGGAATTAATCTGCCTAAGGGAGATACTCCTTAAGGAGATAGTTAATAATTGCTAGCTGCTGCTTGCTAAAGAAGTCTGTTAAGGCTTTCTAGGCCTTCTTATAGTCGGCTTTAGTCTCTGCATACAGAACAGTATTCCAAGCTTGCTTCATGCTAATTTTGCTATACTTAAAAGGCGATAACGCTGCGTTAGGTTGCGGCAGCGGCAGCTCCTCTTATATAGCCTTGTTAGCAGCAAGCTTATTAGCAGCAGGATTATTAGCAGCAAGGCTTGCGGTAGGATTATTAGCAGCAAGGCTTACAGTAGGATTATTAGCAGCAAGGCTTGCAGCAGGCTGGGGAGCGGCATTAGGCTAGGCAGCAGCATTATTATTATTATCCTTCTAATATAAGGCGATTTTAGCGTAAACGTTCGCGTTAATGTAAAATATGCAAAGCTGCTGCTATATGTCTGGAAAAACGCGTTCTAACGCGTTTTTCAGCGCTATTTCCTTATCTATTATAATAACATAGGGCGCTAGAATATAAAGCTGTCGCTAGAAGGCGTCTAGCTAGTTATAAAGCCACTTATAGGCCTGCTGCTTCTTATTATTAACAAGCCTAAAGGTGAAATTTACTACTAACTTTTAGTCTATAACGCCAGTGACCTAAAAGAGGTATATTTAGAAGCGGTTAGTCTTATATGTGTTATTAAGACTAAGAACTTTAGGAAAGCGCTTCCATATCTGCTTGCACTAAGGGTAAGTCTAGAAGACTGCAATAACCTTCTAATTCTTATTATAGATAATAGTGTGGCAAAGACTGTTATATTAGAGGAGGTTAATCTACTGCTGCATAGCCGTGAGGCCTTTAAGCTTTAACTGTTAGATAGCCTGTCAGTTATTATAGAGGTCTTTAAGAAGGAAATGCAACAGCGCCAAGCTCTAGGCCCTAATAATCTCTCCTATCTTGCAGGCGCTAAGGGACTTATATTGCAAGAGCGTTCTCTCTACTTCCTGCTGCGCTAGGGTGCGGCGGTAATAAACTGCATGGGCTAATAGACTGAGGGACGCGTTATAGTTATGCTGGCCTTTAACTACCTAGAAAGTCCACTTCCAGTTTATCTTCTTTACTGCTGTTGCTGTGATCTTAAACTGATAACCACGCTTTTAAGTAGCCGTCTGCCTAAGGCCAGTGCTGGCTAAAGGTCGGGCTGTCCCTCAGTCGTAGAGAAGAACATAGCGCGTTAGAAGCTTCACGCCGTCAAACTCGCGATAGTTGCTAGGCGACTTCTTAACGAGGGCGGCGCCATTATCGCAATAGAAGGTCTGCAGGAAGCTGAATAGCTCGTTAAAGGAGTTAAACTCTCTTCCTGGCGGCGGCGGCGGGATTGGCCTTGTGATAGGCTCTTTAAAGTCGTCTAGGTCGTCTAACGCGGCAGCGTTATTATCAGCAAGGTCGAGGGCATCAGCGGCAGCAGAGGCGTCAGCGGCATCAGCAGCGTCAGCAGAGGCAGAGGCAGCAGCAGCGGCAACAGCCGCAGCAGCAATAGCTTCTAGGCAATCGTCTTCATCAGCCATTATCGCGAATTTCGTCTTGGCCTGCCTTCTTAGTGTTTTAGATCCTTCAGGGCCTGTGTTACAATTCTTGGTGCGCCACGGCTGCGCACTGTTTTTTGGTGGCGCGGGCTGGGAGGTGGGGAAGCTTGGCCCGATTGGGCTTGGTCGGGTGGAACTACAGCCCGAATAGCAATTTGATACAGCCCGAATAGCAATACTCGTAATTAATCAGAGTTCAGGAGACCCAAGCATCGACGTGTACTAGCACGATGCAGATGATTACCGTTTGGGTTGCCCGCATGCTGCAATACACCTGTCGGCCTGCCACGAGCTTTGCTCCTCATGCCATCGCCATGCCCCGCGAATAGCTGCCCTCTTCCCCCCTCCATGGATGCCCGTCCAGCGGCCGCGGTCGACTGAGGAAAACCAGAAGCCTAGAGCAGTGCGCCCGTCACAGAGTGACCCAATTAACCCACTTTCTTGGGCCACATTGCCGTGCCATGAACTGTTGCGGTCTCCGTCTCCAGAGAGTTTCGGGAGTTGGTGCAGATGATCTCAGTGGCAGCAGTGGTCTCGAAATATTGGCATCGTGGGCCGGCTCGACAAGTTGTGCGAGGCGGGAGTTGCGAGGCGCCATCCAAAGAAGCTGCTATCAATTATCAACTTGCTCCGTCCACGTTTTGGATGGATCGTCGCCAGGCACAGCGGCAGGGATGGGCAGACGGACGCCCACGCCATGACGATGTCGCTAAAGAAGAGCTGTTGTATGCGCTGATCAGCAGGCGTCCCCCGTCACGAGACCCGGCCTGCTCCATCCTTGGCCCCAGCTTGGCGTTATGGACAGACCATCGGCGTCGCCAGAATCTCGAGGCGCGATCCCCCGTTCGCCTGTCTGTCACGTCGCGGAGCCAAGCCGCTCGTACTGGTATTGATTTCAAGGTTCTTTCCCGTGCTAATCGTGTCCTCAGGGCTATTCTCGCCTCGCAGCTGCTGCCCTGTTGCCGAAGGTGAGAGCTGAGCCAGATCCGTGGAGCTGGGAGATGGCGACGAAAGCAATAAAAGAGTGTTCGTAGGAACCTGAGACGCCCATTGGCGGTGATTCGAGTGCCTTCCAGTGTTCCCAAAGAGCGACGGCAATCCATGCATCAACCTGAAGGCTGGAACAGAGCTCAGTCTTGACCCTGTCTTGCCTCAACTTGCCTTGGTAGTACTTCAGAGTACCCGGGCCGTGACGGTTGAGGTGCAACTGTAAAGGACTCAGCCTTTGTGATACCCGACGATACCTGCGGGTACGAGGGAGGAGGTAGCTGCCCTTTTGCTGCATGTGCCCAAGTCGAAGAAGGAGCGTCTCTTCGTGAGCTGCTAAGGTACAGTGACTGCAGCCATACCCCTTGGCTGCTAAGAGGTACCCAGCCGGCGCTGGTGAGGGCCAACGCGTGGGGTAGACCGCGTTAACGCTGCTCGAGTCCTGGGCTAGTTCCAGCTGGGCCCAACGCCTGCACCTGAGATTGACTCCCGTGAGAGGCACCTGCCATTCCACCAACTCGTCGCCAACTGGAAGGAGTCAGTGACAGCACTTGCTCCCCAGGCTGTACTCAGCTCTTGAGCACCTTCGGTAAGTATCGAGAAGCAAGGCAAAACTGCACCTGTAATGTTGATTGTCAAAGCATCATGGCAGCATCAGCAGCGCCTCATAGTGCCTGTCTACCTACTCTCTAGTTATCACACGAGTCTCCCTCTCATCAACACCATCTTTCCTACTGCCTCACTGCAAGCCCGGCACCGCAAATGAACATAGCTACTATTCACTAACCACCTACTAATGCAGCCTATCCTGGGCTTGATTCACTTCCACAACAAGGCTCGTGCATCGAGCTAGTCGCCGCCATGGAGTCCAGCAACCCAGACTCGCAAGATAGTTTGGTCTTTGGTACAAGGGCGAGAAGCGCGTCTGAATCCCTTCCGTCAGTCCAGCTGCCCATCTCATCCGACGACGCGGAAAAGGTTGGCCGGAAATGCATCGTCGCAAGCCTTGATACGACGCGGCCAACGAGAACTTGCCCCTTATCGCCGCTACTGTGCGCCCCTGTGGAGAGAAGGATAGGAGGATTCCACAGCGCTGAATGGCCCATATCGCTCAACGCTGCTGCACGTTACCTACCTGGTATTATAGGTACCTATGGATCACAGGTCGGTATGTGTCGCTATACTCGTACCTACGGAGCACCAAAGGACGCAGTGTGCACAGCAGACTAACGCTTGAACAGAGTTCATATCCTACAGGGCAATACGGAGTATTCGCCGAGTTCGTGGCTTTAACCCGGGAACACGGCTAAAGGTGCTCGTCTGGCGAATGGATCAATAGCTCTGGTGGGACGCGGTACGGCTCGAGCTCTTAGTCTGCTGGCCGATGTCCTCCACAGCAGGAGCATGAATCGCTTTCCGGGAACCGAACAGCATGTAAGGCTCCGAGTACGAAGATTGCAGCGGTGCTACCACTGAAGAGTATCACCACCGCCATCACTTATGGCAACTCGAGCCCGAGTTGAATTGGCCTCGATGACCACAAGTTGAGACGAGCTTGCGCGATATACCGGCGTGCTCGAACTCGAACGCAGTCGTAGACCATTGTGGCGGTGGAGGCGCAACAGGCTATTGTCAACGTCCTGGCTGCGACGTTGTGTCTCGTGCTGAGACCTGTCAATCCGACATGACGGTCCAGCCAGTGGAAGTGGGAAACCTCTGCCAGTGAGGTCCAAAGCTCGCAGCACCTGTACCGGACGACCGGCAGCATATCCTTGCATTGTCTCAAGCCACTGTGGAGAAGCGCAAAGACGTGGCGCCATTTCTCCAAGATTCGCCCTTCCAAGTTGCCAAGTTCTGCTCTGAGGTGGGGGGGGGGGGGGGGGGGGGGGGGGGGGGGCTTCGAAGACGATACTTGAGTCTACAAAGCACGAAGCACCATCAATCAGTAGGTCAATGAGGTGCTGCTGTTGAGCGAGGCATTTGCTAATCCACCCGGGCAACTGATCGAGCCGGGTGTCTCTCCTCCTTGCCGCATGCGTGTCCTTACTAGAGCGCGGAGGTATTACGAGCCGCCCTTCGAAGTACCGGATACAAAGGACGACTCTCTCAGAGCAGATTTGAAGGAATTTAGTTTTGGGGTTCGATTTAAGGTACGTGGTGCGACCTGCGGCTGTTAGTATTTCCAGACGCGGAGACGGGCCACAGCCGTCTGGAACGGATGCTTTTCGGGATCCGAGAATACTTTGTGCGGACCACATCAGGTTTCAAGGTCATTGTATCTCGACGTGAGAGCATGCCTATTGTCTGCAACAACCTTGCCATGCCAGCTGAAAGACGGACAAAAGCCAAATAATGACAGGCTCCACGCATCCTCTACGACGAAGGGGGACAAGCGGGGAGGGACGGGGGAATGGGAGAAGAGAGACAACTTCCTTACTCCGGACCCTCGTCGACCACGGCTGGCCTCGACAATAGGGCAGGTATGACTTGTCCAAGACATGGCCGCGCATCGTGCCTCCATGTGTGTTAGCCGCGACGCCTGGCTCTCTTGGATGTGATGAGTGTTTCAGCCGCAATGCAAAAAGAAAAGAAAACGGGGGCCGAAATACATGCCAGGACCACAGCCGTCGACCAACAGCAGCAAAGTCACCTCTCATACGTGCTTGAGTTTGGCCGGCGCATTAATTAACACTGGGAAACGGGGCGTCTGTGCTGAAATCCGATGCCTTGCGTCGGAACTGCTCTGCCAAGTGGCAGATCCTACATTTACGACTTCCGGCGGAGGCAATCATGTACTTAATAACCTCACGATACTGCAACTGGAAGGCTCAATTCAGGGGTGTCAAGAGGTCCGTGGCGGTTGCGTTGATGCTTTAGCTTCGCAACTATTACATTTCGAAGCATGGTGTAGTACCAGCGCCACCGAGCCGACCGACCATTCAGCTTTTGACCAGGGAAGATATCTCCCGATGATGTTCTAAATTATGTTGCGTCCCAATCGCGGAACACGGAAACCTCGCCAGACGAAGCTTTTCTGCCAGGTTGGAGGCGACCCTATCACGCTGCCGAAGTCTTGCAACATCCTCACTTGTTGCTCTTTCGGACCAGCTGCCCGGTAGTACGTGCAGAATACGGATGTCTTGTCTTTGTTCAAGGATCGAGCGTTGCTACATCTGCCATCCGGAAAAATGTTTCATGGCACTCAACTTCTCGTATGAGTATACATGACAGTCGCCGCCGCTTCTGTATCCGGCAAATTCCGGCTGATGAAAGAACGCAGCGCCCAATCAGGGCGGTTACAGAGGCTCCTTTTTGCAGTTTAACTCGAGTGATTTCGCAGCTGGGCTTGATCGCCTCTTCGTTTCGAAGCGGACACTCGACAGACTGCTTAGTTGTTCGACGCCATTACCTCACTTTACCCTCTATGTTCAGAGAAAGGTGACCTCTAGTCTTGAGTGTTTACGGAGTGCTGCGCCGAACGTGCGCTGCTACAGACTTGAATCATTCACTCTCTGTAGCATTGGTGATGGCGGAAGTATAGGAATCATTGGTCTGTCCCGTGCAGCCTGCATAAGGTATGCAGCTTCTGGGTATCTAATGGCCAGCCAGGCAGCTTCTACGTAAGTCCCAGCGAAGCCCCGACAGTCTGGTAACGCACGATTCTGATCAAGGCATGTGTTCTCGCCAAATCAGAAGCCCGTGTTAACAGATATACTAGCAGACACTTACTGTATTGGCATCCCTCACGGACTTGGATCCAATTGGACGATCGGCCCTTGCTTTAGACGAAACCCATCCGGATGTGATATCCGCGAATAAGTTTGTGCCTATCCTCAACTGCCTGGTCAAGTTTTCCCGGCACCGACTTCAGCTTGAAGAGCTACCATGGACTTGTGGCGCTGCTTCCGCCGCGTTAGCCAATGTAGCCTTGTTTACACGCAACCTGGGACGTTCTGGCTCCGAACGCAATAGGATTCAGTCAGGAGCACCGACGATTACTAGCACTCGTACCTCGAGACTTATTTGCAGCAGCGGAAGAGAATGGTTGGTACGGAGTTTATCCTCCGCACGGCACGCCGGCTGGTACAAGCAGCATCTGCTAACGATACAATAGCAGGTGGTGACTGGTACCGAGTGGACGCAACGGAGCCGTCACTTAGTCAACTTGACCATGCTACGCCGGATCTCAGAGCTGGTGACTGCTGCCACAGCCGAAGCGTGATCTCCTGATGAGAAGCACAGGGGCCAGCACCAGCTATTCTTAGCCCCAATCGTCTCTCCGCGGGATGAATAAGACTAAACGAATCGAGTAGATTATGCAGAGAAAACCAAATCCGGAAGACTAGCAGCACTTTAACCGCACGCTACGGACGACGGCCCGCAGGTAGTTGAGCTCTCCCGCCAGTTCGTTTGGCCAATTGTAGGGGAAAGCTTGGCCAGTCCACCTCCCTGCGTCGAATCAGGCGGCCAACGAAAGAGGGCAAAGTGTCGTCCTCCCTGCCGCGCAACAGCTCCGGGTGCTTGTGCTTGGAGTCGTGCTGGCACCGCTGCAGCTGCACCTGTAGCTGCAAGAGCCAAGAGCCGCTCCCAGTTCGCCGTGGTTGCCGTCGGGTCGCCTTTGGACCTCGCCATGGATTGGATTGGCTCAGGAGGCGAGACACAAAGACTCCATCCCCCCATGGGAGGCTGCCACGAGAGCTGGACGCCAGCATCGACCCAATCGCTTTCGCATCTACGAAGCCGAACGCGCCATTGGGGTGCAGGCAGCTCCCCATGGACCCCCACCACTCTACAGCTTGCACTAGGTACGAATGCAAGCATTCTCCCTTACTTCACAAGTCTCTGGCCTAGGCGGCTGTTATTTCCAGCTCGCAACGAATAGGAGAGGTGTTCAGCGTGCACTAGTTTGGATGCTAGAACGATTTGACTTGCATCAGCACTGTTTCACAGCAGCGCCGAAGGTCTTGTGTAATCCAACAATCGCGGCGACGAAGCCTGAAGAATGGTGAAGGAAGGAGGCAACATACGAGTACATCGCACACCGCCACAAACTCGCGAGCCTGCGGCAGGTCGCTTTTTCGATTTCTATTTCCTGTCAACGTCTTTCCATTCGCCGCTTTAGGTCTCTTACATGCCTCAACATACATGACGGTGCCCGCAGGGTGTGGATAGCGCGGCGTTCTGGAGAAGGGAAGGCCATGCTTGTTCAAGGAAGAGCAGGGGGGAACTGCAAAAGGGTGGCTAGCCCTGTTTTTTTTTTTTTTTTTTTTTTTTTTTTTTTGATGGCCAACGACGGCTGCAGGCTCGCCGAGCTGTACTCCGTACATGAAGGGACTTGACTACGAGATATCCAGGGCCACATTGCATGAGTTGATGGAGGGAAAGGGACTATTGGCTGCTCTCTATAGCACGGAGCAGCATCCTTTGAGTGATGTCTCCTAAACGCACTGGAGCCCTTGGCCACTCCCTGTTCGCCGCATTTGCCGGCGTGGACTGGACTGGGCACGACACACACGGATCAGCCCAGCCGAGTCAGCTTCTCGCATGGCGCAGTGCCTCGCATCTGGAAATATCTCGCCGAGCCTATCGCAGAACTGGGCGGGAATGGTTGTTTGCAGCCATCCAGTCCCCGACTTGAGCAGCAAGGGCACGGAGGAGGGCTGGGTCACTCTGGCAGCAATTTGCCCGCTGAGCGCTGGATAGGATCACAGAAGCGTACGACTGCCGATATGAGGCCAACTACGGAGCGTGGCCCGTCCATCGTTGGACGTGCCCATCGAGCTTTTTGCAAGTTCTCTGCATCCGCCATATGGCCCCAGAGATGAAGCAGGGCGGGCTATGCAGCTAGCATGGCAATCCGTCTTACATCTTCCGGAGAGTTCTGGTCATCGTTTCCCTGTCCAGTCGATTACCATCAATCAGCCTTGGCCAGCAAATGCTTGTCGTGACAGGGAAGCGAGGAGGCAACCCCGGCCATGGCTAAACGGGGTCCATGGAAACGGTCTCGAAAGGGAAATGCTACCAACCACGTCATGTGTCACTTGTCACACAGATAGGGCAATCATTCTACGGAGTACAGCCGATACAGATATGTATGTGTGCACCACCGTGCATGTACATACATCTACGCAGGACCACATCTTGCCATTCACCACCATCCTGTAGGTCTTACGATGCGACGATGCCGCTACGATGTGCCTTACTAGTGCCGCTTCAAGGAATCCGGTGATGGGGCTTGTCTGGACTCTACTAGCTTCAAGATTGCCATGGAGTACAGGTACGCACTTGTACTCCGTCCGTACGCACGTATGTAGATCCCAGGTAAGCAGTCTATCTCCGTCACAAACCTGTCAAGCGAGGGCGGTGGATACATTGATACAGCTAGTGCCTCCTCCTCCGTGGCACCCGCAACACGGAATAACGGGAAGACGCAATCGGATGCTTCCTCCTGGCCATCACCATTCTTATAGGTAATAGAGCCAGTACTGTCATGCTCACTCGCATTGCTAGTATATATCCCATTCGCGGACAGCGTACCCGGGCTGAACGAGTGCGGCCTGAGATAATCCCGCCTGGCATTAGTGCTTCCTTACTGGGATGCTCCGTCTACCTACCGCTCGGCAGTGGAGGCCGGCTGGGGCATGTCACTGACCAGAAGTCCATCGTACTACGTGGAGTACTATTCTGTGCGTTGGGGAAAGGATCGAGGGGTGAGTGGCGGCTTCATACCAAATCGCAACGGCCCTGCAGGTACGGGGTGTCAAGGCAACCTTTACACTGCCGCCAGTTGAAATACCATGATGATCCTAACCGACTTCCCCCCATTGAGTTCCACCAATTCTGCACGATAACGGTGGTTGGTGTTTTGGCAAAGCCAGAGAATGCATGGCTAACGTGCAGGGCCTTCATGCGATGCCTCCCTACCTACTGTACTTGCACGCAGTATATGTCCCCTTTCTCTGGATGCTGCGTCTGCGTCTGCAAGCAGGAGTCGGTTCTGGCAAAGGGACAACGCACGCATAACGAAGTCTAGAAGATCCCAGCAATCACCCGATTGTGATGCCGGGGTGACGTAAATCGTTCTCGCGGGGAACATTCATGCCTCATTCATGGAGTTGCACTTTGTGATGGTGGTGCTTTGTGCGAAGGGGTTCAATGGCACTGGACTCATGGGAGAAAAAGAAACAAGGGCAGACTTATCCGGCCAGACAAGGGTATCTAGGTGAGGAAGGGGAATACGCGGAGAGCATGGCAAGACTACCGTCCGCTACACATCACTTCGGAAAGGATGGGTTGCTAATTACACTGGTAGGCACCTTGGAGCTGCGCAAGTACCGAGCTCTCGAAACCCCTGGTCTAGAGTCCCCTACCTCTTCTCACTCCGTGACTGCTAGGTTCACTAAAGAAGGGGCGCCAGAGGCGAGCTGTGGAGGGAAGGGGGGGTTAGAGGTGCGTCTAACAATGCATTGAATCCGAGGTTTAATGTGTCGGCTTCTTTTACGCTTTCAAGGGTGCTGCTGCATGGCTACCTGAACTTTGCGTATAATGCTTGTCCGTACCACCAAAGTTCATCGTACATCGAATTGCCGGGTTCCAAGCCGCTGCTTGGGGTGCGTATGCCCCATGTTGCTTTCTTGATGGAGATGGGATGTGGGCATGCGGAAACAGGGGATATGCTTCTGCTGTTTCTGCTAAGGAGCACGGTAATGAGAGCGGCGAGAATGCCTGATTACTCTGTTGCCAGGCTGATTGATAATCATGCAAAGAGCTTTTTCCTCGAATCATGCAAGGGACTTTCTTCTTGTACTCACGCAAAGAAGATGACCTTGCCTTTTCCGATATGTTCTTTTCTCCCTCCATCTATGTATCTGCTTTTCAGTTTCCCATGGACTACAATGTACACAACCCTCGCCATACGCAGCATACCCAAAACAACACCAATGGGCAAATTTTGTTGTTGCTTATTCTCCCCCTTCCTCTCTTGGTCGTCCTCATTCTTCGTCCTTCAGCCAGGTTTTACATACAATGACTGACCTCACGCCACCATCCTAATTACCAACCATTCTTCCCCATATTCACTTCTCACTTTGCTCCCACGCTCTAAGCAAGCAATCTGATAGCAATAATGGAACCATAAAGCCATAGAAAAGACAAACACCCGTAAGAAGAAAAGTAAGTTGTACTAAAAGCCATATGAAAGAGAGAGGCATTATTCCAACAAGTCTCGCGTCTCAATGTCAAGACCCGCCTGCTTCATCAAGTTGTAAAAGGTGCCCTGCTTCTTGTACAGCTCGCTCGGCGTGTCAAACTCCACCACCTCGCCCTTGTCCAGCACGACAACACGGTCGCTGTCCAGGATGGTGTTGAGTCTGTGCGCAACGGTGATGATGGTGCGGTTTGAGAAGAGCGGGGATCGCAGCGTGGCCTGGAGCATGGCGTCGGTCTCAACGTCGACGGCGGCTGTGGCTTCGTCCAGGACCAGGATGTTGGAGGGGGTGAGCATGGCGCGGGCGAGAGATACGAGCTGGCGTTGGCCTTGCGAGAGGTTGGAGCCTGGAATTTCTGGTCAGCTTGACGTCCTTGACAAGGTGTATGCAGCGTGTGAAGGAATGGATGATTGCAGAAACTCACCTCCTTCGTGGATCTTGGCCTCGAGGCCTCCTTCTAAGCTGGATACGTAATCTTTCAGACGAGCATGATCTTGCCATCAAGTTAGCAACTGTGCCAATTCAACAAGGGGAGAAGCAGACGTACCTAACACGCTCCAGAGCTCGCTGTCGTCGTGTACGTGGCCCGGGTCAAGATTGTCTCGAACAGTGCCCTCGAAAAGAGCTGCGTCTTGCGGGATAATGGCAAGTCGTCGCCGAAGATCCAGTAAGCCAATCGTGGAGGTGTTGAGGCCATCAATGTCGATGTGGCCGGTCACTGGCTCAATCAGTCGGAACAGAGCCAGTGTCAGGGATGACTTGCCAGCACCAGTTCGGCCGACGACGCCAATCTTCTCGTGTGACTTGATATCAAGGTTGATGTTCTTCAAGACCAAGTCCAAGCCCTCACGATAACGAGTGCTGTAGTTCCTAAAGTCCACCTCACCCTTGCTAGGCCAGGCAACAGGAGGTCGCTTGCTGGGAATGATCTCAGGGGCCTCGCTGGGCAGTCGCGCGTATTCAAGCACTCGCTCGACAGAGACAATGTTGGTCTCGACCTCGACCGTTTGACGCACGATCCAGTTCAGGGAAGTCGTAATCTGCAAAGCATACGACATGGCCAGGCCAACAAAACCGGGGCTGAGACCGCTGTGGTTGGCCACAGAGATGATGGCAAAGCCAGCAGCTGCCAGGATGACAATGGCACCGATAAACTCAAGTCGGACGGCAAGCCAGCGGTTTGCGCTGATGGAGGGGAAATAGGCGCGAAGGTTGGCATCGATTCTCCACTCGTTCTCCAGCTGGAATCTCTGCTGTTGACGATAGGCGCGGATCGTAGCGACACCGCCGAGCGACTCCTGGAAATGGGCATAGATGGGACTGCGCGTGACACTGTCCAGACGCTTCAGCTCACGAGATGTACGGAGGTAGTAGCGCTGGATCCAGTAGTATGCTAGAGCAATTGGGATAATGAGAGCGGTGAAAGCGGGTGTGGACACGGAGATGATGCCCAGGGTGAAGCCCGACTTGGCAACGTTGACGAAGAGCATGTTGAATGTCCGAGCCAGCACCTCATCGACGCGGTAAATGTCGCTGGAGAACCGGTTCAGGATACGACCAGCCGGCGTGGTATCGAAAAAGGACATGGGGGATCTGAAAATGGCATTGGCCATTCGCTCGTGAAGCTTGCGCGATGCTTCAATGGAGCAGAAGATCCACAGGATGAGGGTTTGGAGGACGGTTAGGAGGGAGGAGCCGATACCAAAGGCGAAGTAGATGCCAATGTACTTTCCAATGTGGTCGTTGGCGCCCGCCTTCTGGTTCGTCTCGGCCCATTCCTTCAGCCAGACAGAGCCTCCAATGTTGGCCGTCTGCGCAGCGAGGAGGGCAATCATGTAAACGCCCACGGCGAAAAGGTTGTTCTCCTTGGCATACTCAAAGTACACTGCCCACTTGACCTTACCTTGTTCGACATGCTCCTTGGCCTGCTTCGTCTTGGAGGAGGCTGCGACTTCTTCGTCCGTAAGCTTGCCGCGAGGACCCTTGAAACTGGCGGTGCTAGCACGTCGCAGGGTTGCCATGCTGCTTGATCTGGGCTTGTCGAACATGGAGGATCCAGTCTTGATGGGTGCCATTTCTGGGACGTGCTCCTGAGCTTCCTCAAGCTCTTCCTTGTCTTGCGTGGTGAGAGGCTCGATGACGGTGGAGGTTTCACTAGATTCTCCGGTAGAGCTGCCAGAAGCGCTTGTGGACTCGTGGCCAGCGGTTCTCAAGAGGTCGGCAACAAGTCCCTTTCTAGCGACGAGTTGCTCATACGTTCCCCTCTCGACAATCTCCCCATCCTTGAGCAGGGTGATGTAACTAGCTTGCCTCAGGACGGTGATGGCGTTTGTGGCGAGAATACGAGTCTTGGTAGAGAGCAATCCACGGGGACCAAGGACGTTTTCAATAATGTGTCGACCAACGTGGGAATCCACGGCGGACAAGACATCATCCAGGAGATAGATGTCGGCTCTAGCATAGACGGCACGGGCCAACGAAACACGAGCCTTTTGACCACCGCTGAGAGAAATACCACGCTCACCCACAACGGTCTCGTCGCCATCAGGTAGCTGCGCAAAATCGTCAATGAGGGCGCAGGCCTTGACAGTCTTTTCGTAGAAGTCGGCATCCCACTTGTAACCGAACACAATGTTTTCTTTGACGGTAGCGTTGAGGATCCAGCATTGCTGAGACGCATATGCAACAGTGCCGCGAACCTCGACCGAGCCGCTGACCTTGTAGAGACTACCCAGGATACTCTGCAGGAAAGACGACTTGCCAGCGCCAACTCGTCCGACGACGCAGGACAGCTCTCCCTTGTACGCAGTGAAGTTGATGTCCGTCAGCGCCTTCTTGTCCTCGTGCCGGTTCCAGGAGAAGGTACCATCCCGGATGAGGACGGTTTCCTCGCCCATTTCCTGAGGAGCAGGTCCAACAGCGACGGCATCCGGCTGCAGCTCCTCGGCGGTAAGGAACGCTGTTAAACGACCGACGGCAACCGAGGCCTCAACGATCGACGTGATGACCATAGGGAGCACGGCCAGAGGGAAGGTCAGGAGGTTAAAGAGGGCCAGAGCAGGGAAGATGATGTCCGTGGTCAGAGGGCGGTCCTGAGTAAGGACGAAAACGGTAAAGGTAGAGCATGAGACGAAGAAGGGCGCAGTGTTCCAGGTAAAGTTGGCTACCGCCTGAGTTGCGCCGATTCTTCGCAGGTTCTTCAGCTCCTG
The DNA here is from genome assembly GCF_004382785.1 of Trichoderma ghanense. Classification (NCBI taxonomy): domain Eukaryota; kingdom Fungi; phylum Ascomycota; class Sordariomycetes; order Hypocreales; family Hypocreaceae; genus Trichoderma; species Trichoderma ghanense. Next base: position 596,185 of record NW_027395672.1, on the reverse strand, counting down.
CTCGTTTCGGACATAGTTGAGCTTGGCCATGAAGGCTGATCCCCAAGCATAGAGCTTGATGCTCTTCATGTTGTTGATGATTTCGTTAATCAGCCGGCTCCTGGCGTCCTTGTTCTTCATCTGATCCTTTTGCAGGTTTCTCATCATACGAGCGACGAAGCCTTGCACGGGCATCATGATGATCATGACGACGATACCGGCCATCATGGACCAGCCGACAAGGTTGTAGAGGGAGATCATGCAGATGGTGATCTGGAACGGCGCCGACCAAGCCTGCTGAGCAAACTGGGTAAGGTCCTGCAGACGCTGGGCGTCGACGGCCATGTAGTTGACAATGTCACCAGTGGACTTGGAGGACCGTCCCTCGTTGGACAGTCGCAGCGATTTTCGGTATATGGTCGAGGCCAAGCCACCCTTGATGCGCATTCCAGTTACGAAAGCCAGTTGGAAGTATTGGTGGACCATGGTGGTCTGGAAGACGGCGCAGGCAAACATGGCGAGAGCGATAGAGGCGCCCTTGATAATCGGCTGGGGAGTCTCGCCCTCGTTGTACGAGTTAACGAACGTAATGAGGAGGCGGAGAAGTTGAGGCTGGATGTATTGGGCAACGTCGTTTCCAACCTTGAAGACGGCGGCAACGATATAGGGGCCACCGTAGGCCCGGAACAAGGCGAGCCAGAGCGATGGCGAGGTGGGGCGCCGCCTAAGCTCGTGCTTCCATGATTCCTCAAGAGCCTCTCCCGTGTTCTTGGTCTGGTCCGCCCGACCCAAGCCCCAGAGGTCGTTCTCGGTCAAGAAGGCCTTGTAGCCGCGTCTCATCAACGGCGTCATCCAGGAGAAGGTGAGCCTGGAGAAGACGGTGGCGTAATCCTCAGGGCACTCCTCCTCTTCCAGAATGGCGTCATAGCCGCTGGGGTTTGAGCGAGGCCAGAGCCACTCAACCAGAAACTCAATCACACTGAGGCCGACTCCGATGGTGTAGGTGATAAAGTACGGGAGGTTCTTGGCGTAGAGCTGCTGGGAAATCAGCGAGCGCTGTTTCACGGCGAAGGAGATGAGGAGCAGTAGCCAATAGAACAGCACGACTCCATTGGCGTGTCTCAGGCGCGAATGCTCCATCCATTGGATCGTGAAGATGACCAGCAGGGACAGGATGAGGATCACGGAGGTCCAGGCGCGGAAGTCGCGGTACCAGATGCTTCCGTAGCTGACGATCTGAAAGGCGAACTGAACCGCGACGTTGGCGATGATACCAGCCAGCAGAGTCTAGGTACTCGGCGGTTAGCGTGTAAACCCCAGCAATGGCATACCCTCTCGAGTATCGACGTCCCATGCGCTTTGACGTACCTGCTTGATCCAGAAATGCGCGTTCTTGGAGGTTGTGAACTCCTGCTTCTTCCTCAGCAGCCACCAGATGGCCACGGAGCCGAGGACGATGCCATATGCGGCAACGGCGGCAACCCAGACATCGATGAAGCACGGCGTGAAGTCGAAGCGGAACGGACTCAGCGGGCCCCAGCCCTCCTCATTGCCGCAGAGGCGCCTGCACGCCGCGGCGGACGCTGCGAGATACTGACTGCCCAGCTCCTGCAGTGGGCGGTAGCCGGTGAACGAGCCCGTGTGCAGCAGCACCTTTTGCTCGTCGTACGGATCCATGGTTCTGCGATCCAGGTCTGTTCGAATGCTAGCGGGATCTCAGCTGGTTACCGCATGCTTCAGGATCGGCCGGGTCGGTGAGATGTCGAAGAAGCTCGGACGCAGCGAGTCGAGACAAGCGGCTGCGGTTGGGCTTATGTCAGTGACGCAGGGGGCGTTTGGGAGCAGAACAAGGTCAATGCGAGACGCGAGATTCGGCGGCGATTCGAGCGACGCCCAGCGCGAGCAAGGAGGCGATGAGGACAGGAGTGAAGCAGCGATGCAGAGGAGAGGCGAGCTCCGTCAGAGCGGGAGGACGAAAAAAATAGGCAGGCCGAGCGACCGAAGATGACGGAAACGAGTTGGATGCATCTGATGGGAGGTGGACTTCCGTAGCAGGCCTAGGGTGCTGAAGGTGGGTACATGCTACAGTGGACAGAGCGCTGCTAGCGGCAGGTACCTTGCCGAGCCTCGTGGATGGTGGCACAGAAACGGGGGTGCTTTGTCAGCCGCGGCCAGCAGGAACCGCCAAAGGGGCGCAACTCCACGGTCGCGACGAGCCGGGCGGGCGAATGAGAGGCCGCTGCTGGGGCGGATTCCCCGTCCTGAGCACATGGCGACGCAGTCAGGAGGCGTGAGTTCGGCTTTTACGCCCGGGGCTGACAGCTGGGCAGCTGGGGAGGACTGATGATTAATCCCCCGGGTCGGCGGTATCGGGCCTCATTTGCCCGGGCCCCGGGGCCTACCCTGGAATTTCCAATATTCCCGTGGGAGTTGGTTTGATCGAGCAACAACTTCTGTTCACGTACTCGTACATACATACTTGGGCGGCAAAGACGTCACAATCAAGCTGCTGTTGTGCAATAGGAGGCACGGCTGTGAATTTTGATCAGCTAATGGTGTAGCCTCGGGAAGAACGACACAGAAACGCGTACGGTACGTCTCCACAGCTGCGCGTTGATAACAACCTTGAACTCCACCATTGCTCTGCAGATGACGATATACAGTATAGATGAAGTGGCTACACGGGCATTGACACAAACGGTCTCCTCAGGAAATTGATAACCCTCTCCGCTAACCATTGTCGCGCCTCTTCCTCCAAGACAGTGTGTCCCGTTCCGGGTATGATGCCCGACAATGGACTGACGTGCGTGTTTAAAGTCTTGTACAAGTTGTTCAACCGCTTCTGGTCAATGCTGGGCGGAACAAACTCGTCATTTTCCGAGTGTAGCACAAGCACAGGCTTGTTGAACCGAGCCCAAAACTTGCTGAGTGTTGAGATGTCCAGGTCGGAAGAAAAGTAGTCATCGGCACCACTGCAATGGGTTAACCAACAGCCCCGTGATGCTTCGACAGGCTTGGCAGAGTGGCCAACTTACCCTTTGGCATACAGGTCGTAGAATCTCTGCGCCGTCACTGGAGCGCCCAACATGGCAAAGGACTGCTCGCTGGGCATACAGTCTCCCCCCCTCCCCTCGGCAATCATCTTGGCCGCATATTCGACCTTGGATCTGCAGTCAGGAAACAGCATCTCCGCGCCCTCTCTATCCGAGACGGGAGCCTGGAGGATGAAGCCATCCACGGGAGGGTTGGAGTACCTTGGGTAATTGGCATACTCCACGCAATCCTGGGGCTTGTCAGCGTGTCAAGCCCGAAATGCATCTCCCACGTGAATGAAAATACCTGGCAACCCGTTGAATGACCGAATAGTATAATCTTCTCTCGGTGAAGGGACCGCAAGTACTTGACAAGGGCCGCGATATCGTGGACATCATCTGCCAGGCTTGCAGTTCCGAATCCGTCAAAGGAGCTCCTCATTCGTATCTCGAACACAGAATAGCTCAGCTCGGGCAGCTTCTCCAGCTCTCTGGCAACGTGTCGGATGTACCCCGTAGTATGAGGGCCATCTTTCAGGCCGCCAATGAAGACGATGGCGTTTCTGGATGCCGTGTTACCCATCTCGTAAGCACAAGAGCCTCGAGTGGGCGACCGGTAAGGGTGAGCCAGAAGAGGAAAAGGCTTCTCCATTTTGATCTCTGACGATGAGTTGTATGATGCTGATTGGAGATGGTGAAATGAGGTTTAAGGGCTCTGGAGCATCGGATGAAGCAGAGAAGAGGCGTGTTTTCGGTGTTTTATGCCTCAGGGGCAACGCATTACAAAAAACGGGCAGAAATACGTCAATCGGTGCCTTGCAGTACATGTACATGACTCCAGAAGTGGGCATCCCGAGTGCAACGGCTTTGGGGCTCTACAGCTGACATCATGACAAGTGACCGCAGTGGAGCGCTCCTTTCGAGGTTCAAGGGCAAGATCGCTGACGGACAAGGCAGACGCACAGTGCTAGTCTCAGTTAGCGGCTGCCGCTAGCCAGTTATTCTCCGCTCGGCAGTCGCCGCTCAGATGCCGTCAGGCCTGATCGACACTCTCCAGGGGACAAATACAGTGCATGTGAGCGCTTTTACTGTGCTTCAAGCTCTCCGCCAGCCGTGCTTCACATGAACGGCATCCATTCATCGTCAGCCTCTTCGTCAGCCTTCCATCAAAGCAGCTCTTGGTATACCAGTGACAGGGCCACCATCGGACTAATCACCCTTTTCATATCTCAGCACATCCAGCTACTTTCAACTCTCTTGCCTACGCCCGGGTTGTGCAAACGGGAGAGTGACGAGGGATCATGTGCAGATAAAGCTGGTCGAAAAGCTTTGTGTCCGGTTATAGCGGGCCATGGAGACAACCCCAGCTAACAAGGAGCGAAACGAATTGTTCCAAAAGGTGAGTCGGCGGGCGATTCTCCTCGACAGGAAGACGGGAGAACACAATCTGATGCTCTGCGCAGCTGAAGCCATGCTGCGTTCAGGTGAGCCAGCTGGCGATCCGGGAGGCGGGAGATCCAAAGTCGCATCGACAAGTGTTGGAGCTGGTCGACCAGATCCTCGACATCTTGAACCAGCAAATCTCCAAGAATCCGCTGGCTCTGGATGAAAAGCTCGCTGAATATGTCTTCTTCCCTCTCCACCACATCTTTCGCCAGCTGGAACGATACCCCATGAACGTAGTGGAAGACTGCGTCAAATGCCTGACCATTCTCATCGTCCACGGGTGGAAGACCAAGATATCCGCCAAGCTGGTGCAGCAAATTTTCAGCTTCCTCATCTTCATCATTGATGGTGTTCCCGGATCGCCGAAAAGGGACATTCCCGAAGAGACGGTGCTCGAGGCTTTTCGGGCCGAAAGTGCGCTTCTCACCACAGCGGGTTCATCCCCTGTGGCGGCAGCAGGTCTCTCCGAGCCTGAGTCTATACCAGCGCTTGGTCATGGAATCACCGTCATGCTAGACGCAGTCGCCGAGGGTGCAAACGCAGAGATTCAGCATGAGGCGCTGAGAACTCTGGAAGCCGTCTACGGGGCGATCAAGGAGCATGCTGCGCTGGCCAGCTTTCTCCCCGGAACCATCTCATCGCTTGCAAAGGTGTTATCGAAGCCGTCTCGATATAAGAAGCTGGTGTTAGCCCGATGCCTCGGGACTGTGCGGGTGGTCTTGACGCGGGTGCTGTCTGATATGCGAACACGATCCATTCTCGCCAAAGAAGCGGAAAGCCAAAGCGATGCCGACAAGTCCAGAGTTCTCAGCCCAGCATGGTTGAGGGCCACTGTGGCGCAAGTTCAAGTGGCGTTATCGGTGATGATGAAGCTCCGGACTCACGAGGCAGCTGAGGTCCGCGAGGCTCTCGGGCAACTCTGCGTAGCCTTGCTGGACGAATGCCACACTACTCTGGCAAACTGCACCACCATCCTTGTCGAGACGTCGATCATTCTTGACAAGGGGCCAGACGAGGACTCTATGATGGAAACCAATCTGAGGTATCTGATAAATATCTATCCAGAACTGGGCGAAAGTGTGAAATCAACAGTCTACAACTGGATGTCGAGCCTTTCTCGTCTTGTGCAGGCAAGCGACGAGAAGGTCAAGGAGCAAGCAGTCTACAACCTGACCAAGGGAATTCAGTTGCTGAGAAGCCTCAGAATTGAGTCGTCGACGCTCGACGATTCGATCAGCAGCACTCTGAGGGAAAGCTTGATGGCAGTGGTCAGCGCGTCCAAAGAACAGCAAACCATGACTGGCAATCGTGTGCTGCTGCTCGATGATGGGTCGTCAGCGTCAGTCGCACCGAGCCAATCCGGCTTTCAACCAGTCATATTGGGCCACGAAGGGCAGCGGCGACTGAAGAGCGAGATCATGGACCTTGTGCGTACTGTTGCCTCCACGTCTCAGCACACGAAGATCGCTGCCAACATGCTGGACTGCGTTCGGGAATCGGCATCCCTCAGCCAGCTGACGGCATACTGGCTGTGCTTTGAATTAGTCAAGGCGGCACATGCCGCATCCGAAGACACGGACGCTCTGTTCGACCTCTCTGCATTTACCGACCAGGCGGACGACATAAACCAAGTCTTTGACGAGCTTTATGACTTTTCCGTGCAAGTGCTGGATTCGCACACCGAGACGGCGCAGGTCGACTGGCGCCTGGAAGCCATTGCCCTTGAGATCATGGCTTATGCTGCTCACAGGTCCGGCGAGAACTTTCGACCGGAGCTCGTTGACGTGCTCTTCCCCGTTGCCACATTTCTGGGCTCGGAGAATGCGAACCTGCAGCAGCATGCCATTGCTACGCTAAACAGCATAGCATTGTCGTGTAGGTACTCCGACGTCTCCGAGCTTATCATTGACAACGTCGACTACATGGTGAACTCGGTCTCGCTGCGGTTGAACACACTGGACATCTCTCCGGCTTCCACGCAGGTGTTGAGGATGATGGTACGATTGGCGGGGCCTCGCCTTGTGCCGTTCCTGGACGATGTAGTCGAGTCGATGTTTGCTGCGCTGGAGAACTACCACGGATATACGTCTTTCGTGGAGAGCCTCTTTTCTGTCTTGAAGGAGATTGTGGACCAAGCATCTCAAGCGGATGGCCGACTCCTCACTGATGCTGAGATGTCGTCCATCAATCACAAGAAGAAGGCGCAACAGATGGAGAATCTGGATATGCTTCTGGAGGTTCTCGATCGGCGGAGGGAGAGGGAAGAGCGTGACAGAGACGAGATGGAAGGCTTGGAACTAGCAGGTGGACACCCCGGAGTTCCGTGGACGAGCGGCTTGGCGCAGGGACAAGTCGAACAAGATGATCAAGACGAAGAAATGGCGCCGCCAGAGGAAGACAAGAAGCCGAACTCGCCCACCTACCAACTCCTCCAGCGCGTGGCAAGCCTCACGCAGCACTACCTGACGTCGCCGACGCCGACCCTCCGAAGGTCACTGCTCGAACTCATCACCACCGCGTCCTCCGTCCTCGCTGCGGATCAAGATGCCTTCCTGCCTCTCGTCAACGCCATTTGGCCGGTAGTGATAGCAAGGCTGCGCGACCCAGAGACGTTTGTCGTGATCGAAGCCTGCGAGGCGCTGTCCGGGCTGTGCAAGGCGGCTGGAGATTTCCTCAGCACTCGGTGGAAAACGGAGTGGTGGGACGGGCTTGGCGGTTGGTGTCGGAAAGTCAAGCAGCAGGCTTCCGCTCACAAGGCTCGCACGAATGCTCCTTCAAAGAACCTTTCACAGTCTCTGCCAATGAGTGAGATTATGATACCCGGACGATTGGGAGACGATGGCTTCCAAGTCGCGAAAAAGTCCATGGGGGAGCAGGTTTCGGGTGGAGGGGGCCTCGGCCAGTATGCGTCGCCTATAAGGACGTGGGAAGCAGTGGTGAAGCTCCTGACTTCTATAGTTTCCTATGTGACGGTTGAGGACGACATGTTTGACGAGATTTTGGAGCTGCTGGCGGATGCAATGGAGAGGGACCGGAGTGTGAGGGATGCGCTGGAGGCTATCAATGCGGATGCCGTTTGGGCAGTGAGATATGAGCGTGGTCTTGTCGAGTGGAGGCCTGCTCCGGTAATGGAGGGAGTGGTGTTTCCCGAGATGGAGAGAGTATCGTGAAAGGGGTTGGATACTACATGAGATGAAATTGACATCCAAGTTATCGTTGTTTGGACTCATTGACTCATGTCATTCTGTACATGTTCTATTTCTTCTCATCTGATACCATCATCTCGCCATCAAAAAAACCCAAGGCAACTCCATAGCCTCAACTCCCTCAACTCCCCCAACCGCCAACCGCACACAAAGGCACCCACTCAAATCTTAGGCGTCAGATCCAAATACCCATCCACAACAGCCTGCATCAACTGATGCGCAATCGCCTGCCTCGGCGGCACGCACAACTTCCCCTCATACCCCTCCGGCACCGGATCCCCCAGCGCGCTCGTCCCATTCCTCAACGCCTCCCTAACCTCGTCAAACGAGAACCAGCTCGCGGCCTCGAGCTCCTTATCCAGCAGCGCAATCTCCTCGCCGTCGGGCAGCGCCTGCGCGACGGCGCCAATCATCAGGCTCGACGGATACGGCCACGGCTGGCTCGACTGGATCACGACGCGGCCCACCCGCACGCCCGCCTCCTCCCAGACCTCGCGGCGGACGGAATCCTCAATGGACTCGCCCGGCTCGATGAAGCCCGCGAGGGTGCTGTGCCATTTCGGCGGCCACCTGCTCTGGCGGCCGAGGAGCATGCGCTGGCCGTCGGCGGACACGACCGCCACGATCATGGTCGGGTCGGTGCGCGGGAAGCACACGTTGGACACGCCGTGGCGGGTGGGACAGTCGTCCCGGGCTTGGGGCGAGGAGGAAGAGCTGCCGGCGAAGTCGGTCGGTGGGCAGACGCGCTTGTAGCCTGATTCGACGGAGAGGTTGGGCTTGCCGCAGCCTGCGCAGAAGCTGTTGCGGGCGTTCCAGTCGAGCAGGGAGCGAGCCTGGGCGAGAATGGCGGCTGGATTTTCTTGTAAGTTTCACATACGTGAAAAGATGAAAAGGTCTAGAAGTGAAGAGTGAGAGATGGGGGCAATGAAAGATGAAAACTCACCTCCTTCGGGATCCAGCGTCATGGTCCGCACATTCGTCTGCACCGAATACCCCTTCCCCTCGGCCCCCCTAGCAAACTCCTCCGCAGCCTCCTTGAAGCCCGCCTTGGGCGTCACATCCACCGCAAAGAACGGCTGCCCATTCACAACCCCATGCTTGCTCGTCTCCAAGTCCACCCCCAGCGATCCCGCGTCCGGCAACAATCCCAAGAAGAGCACCAGCGGACTCTTCCTCGTCGAGTCAAACTCCTTCGTCCTCTCCTCATCCGTCTTCTCAAACAGGCCCCCTTGTCCGTTACTGCTCAACAGCGGCTTCACCTCGTCGAGCTTGAAAAAGGCCAGCCTCCGGGCATCCTCCACAAGAGGATTCAGGTCCCGCAGCGCCACGAACCGCGCAGAGGGCGACGTCGCCGCGCGTCGCAGGAAGGGCGCGTCGCCGCGCAGGAAGGAGAAGCGGTTGAGGAGGCCGCCGCCGTAGTAGTTGATGGCTTCCTTGCCGAATCTGCGGGAGAGCATGGAGGAGTCGTTGGCTAGCGAGGGGGGCCCCGGCTGGAAGACTTGGGACATTTCTTTTTGGATGGGACGTTGCGATGAGATGCTGGTTTGTGTAGAGCCGGGGTTGTTGAAGTAGGGATGAGTTGTTTCTTACAATAGCTCTGAGAAAAAGGAAAGCAGATGAGGAGTGGAGAGACGGATGTTGTGAGGTGAAGCCTGGGAAGAAGATATATGGAGTTGTGGGTATGCGATTTATAATGACGTTTCAACCCTTTAGCTTCTTCCTTATTCCCCTTGACATCCGGATCGTATCGTAACCTACATACCTTGCCACAGACTCGGTAAATGGTAGATCCCTTGGAACTGGACTGCAGTTATATATCCCGCTCTTTAGCGCCCAGCTAATGTGCGTTTTCGCCTCTGAATATCTGGCATCTGTGCATCGCTCTTCTATCTATCCGGGCTGATTAATAGCCATCCATATATGAGAAAACATAATGAGGGGTTCTCTAAAACGAGCCCCCCCATCTATCGCAAAGCGCCTCGGGATTCGGAATGTTGAACTAATGGGAAGCACGTCTCACAAAGCTGGGGTAATCGTGAAGTGGGTTGAGATGACCTGAAAACTTTCAAGGGGATTGCATATCTTGGGGGTCCTTGCGTGTGAAAGCAACCTGACGTCGAAACGCTAAGCAGAATTTGGGGCAAAAGAAAAAAAGAAAAACACAAACCTTCTCCGACTTTGCGGCAAAAGGATGCATCGCCATTGGATGGGTTCGCCGCTGATGCCGCAGCACTCGGGAGTGTCACCGAGATTCCGTGGCGTGGGGAGCTTTTGAAGTGGGTGTAGACCCTTGCTTCTGTCTGGTCAAGCGGCGTTCAGATCTGTTCCCAGTGAGCGACCGATCTCTTCTCTGATCAAATGAACATGAGGTGAGACGTCAAAGTAGGCTGCTCAGGGAGGACTCGGTGAGAGCACGCATCACTTGTCCCTGCTTGTTAATAAATTTCTCGAAAACCGATCCAACAGAGCTTGACGGACGGGGCACACATCGATAGAGGGTGAGAACGGAAACGGAACATGGGGCTTGAGAGCACCAGCAACAAATTCGTCAGTACAAATCCCTTTTCGTGATTGGCATTATATCTGCCAGAATAACTATCGAGGTCCAAAAGTGCCCGCGTTTCCAGCCAGGTTCCCTTTGCCAAATACAACTTGTTCCGCGACTAGCTTATGCTGCTTGAGTGGTTAGCTTCTACCCTGAACCGACGAGGAATTTCACGACAGGTCAACTGTACCTGATAATGACCAGACGTAAGCTTATTTCAGACATGTGCCGGCTCATAGGTGCCCTGAAGACTATTAGCATAAGAGGTCCGAGTCTGAGGCTGTTTGTTGACACGGCTTGACTCACCTACGTTGAGGCGTAGCAACTGCGGAAACGGCACATAAAAGGGGTCAGAATGTGCTTGTCCCAGTCTCAGCTGCTTGCCCACCGCTCTATTTCGCAAACATATACTCACAATTCTTGACCACCATCGACTTCTTAATAGGGCACATACTCTTCTCTTCATCCTCGCTAATTGGGCATCCTGACGGCGTAGAACCAGCCCTCGTCCGTGACGTACCATCGGCAGTCACCGAGGTGGTCAATAGTAAACCGGTTGCGCTGGGTCCAATTACCGTCAACTTCGCGAACATAGTAGAAACGAGATGGGTCGTCGTCTGACGGCTTGAACTCCTGCGGCTCGAACAGCTTGTTCGCATGTGCAAACTGCAGCTGCCGTATGGTCTCCTCCGCTGAAGTTTTCCCGAGACCAGACACATCGGGGATTTGGCCACCATTACCTGCAAAGACGGGCATGCCGCCGGCGCCGGGCACGCCCATCGCGGGAACAGCGTGCACCTGCTGGATGGGGATCGCAGCAGAAGCTGGCTGTCCGCCAATCATGACAGGCTGTTGGCTGACGAAGGGCTGCGGGACGACGGCAGGCTGCTGAGCAACAACGTAGCTTGGCTGGGCGACTGGAACGCCGGTAACAGTCGGTTGCTAGAGATAGAAATGTTAGCAAGGTGACGGAAAAGAGATGGAAGAATGCAAGCAAAAGAGGAAACTAGAACATGAGATGAAAAAAGATAGGTTAGGCAGGGCGAAGTGCCTTGCCAGGAGGGAGCCAGTCACTCAAGGACGGAAGCGTCATCATGAGGGTTCAGCATGATGGGTCCGAAGACCAACAGACGCAAAAGACAAACAAGGGACCGAGCCGAGATGGAACTTGCATAGTAGGTGTAGCCGTTGTAGTAGTACGTCTTTGGCATCACGACGGTGTACGTGGCAGTGGAAATGGGTGCGGCAGTGGCAGGGCGGGAAACAAACTGTACCGAGGGGAGACCGACTTGGACAGCAGCAGGCATGAGACCCCCGTCGAAGCGAGGCACGTAGACGTGCGGGATCGGGCCAAACGTGGTGTCAGGCACCGGCGGCTGGAAGTTGACGCCCGTAGGCATCGGCGCTGCGTTCTGGTAGTCGGCCATGGCGATGGGACTGCTGATGTAGGTGATGGGCTGCGCGGCGGTAGGGATGGAGGCGTGAGGCTGCAGCTGCACAGGAATGTGGTGATGATGTTGTTGCAGAGGAGGAGAGAACGGGCCGGTAAACAGCTGGGGATGCAGCTGAAAGGGCGACGCGCCAGAGCCAGGGCCAGCGCCAGGTGCTGCAAAGCCGGCAAACGGCTGGCCGGGCAACTTGACGCTCTGCGTGGGATCAGCAGCCGTGTGCCACTGGCCGGCACCCAGAGAGCTGTGAGGAGGCGCGCCGAGCTGCGGAAAGCTGTCGGGCTGGTTGCTGGACGAGTTGCCGGGCGAGGCTGAGGCTGGAGTTGCGGCAGTGGTGGTGGCAGAATTGGGGGTTGAGTTGGAGGTGGAGGAGGTGAAAGGAGCAGCAGACGAAGATGCAGCAGGGAAGGCAGAAGCTGCGGCCTTGATGCCTGCGGCGGCGCTGGCGGGCGTCTGGAAGTGCACCTGGCGAAGGGGCTCGCCTGCAGGTCGCAGCCGTCGGGGAGCCTTGGGTGACTTGGAGTCTGCTGCGGCTTCGGGCATTGCAGGAGGAGGTGCAGAGCTGGAGAGGTGATGCAAAAGGAAGAGAAGAGATGAGGAGAGAAAAGGGAGTGGAAAAGAGAAAAAGAAGAAGAAGAGGAAGAAGGGAAGTGGGCAGAGTGAGGCCAGGGCTCAGAACCGGTGCTGCTGGCCTATGGGCTGGCAATTCACTCCTATCAGACGAAGACAGCTGCCAGTCTGCCAGTCTGAACTGTCCATGGCGTTCAACCCAGTCTTGCCGAAGAAATTACACGGCTGCCATCACAGCTGATGTTGAATGCTTTGCTTCCAAGAAGACCTGAGCTGGACAAAGAGGGGGGACACCATGACAGAATCCTCATCGAAACACTCGAAAGAAACGCAACGAGGAATTATTGAAATGGAACCAAGATACAAAAGAAACAAAGTCGATACTCACATATCGCTGCAGAGACCACGCCTGTCCGTTGTGCACCCACACGTGCTGCTCCGGCATCGAGTCCAACGGATCCTCGTACTCTGTCCACGTCCACGGAAAGCAGGGCAGACACATTTCTCTCGGATCAAAGAACAACTAATTTTCAGGTCTCAAGGAACTAGGGTAGTTGATGATTCTCAAGAAAGAGACAAGGTGAGGTCTGTAGGACTTTAGGTGTCTGTATCTGTGGTATGTTGGTTTCGTGGTTGTTCTTGTTGTGTTTTGCACAAGGGCGAGAGTAGGGGATGGATGTAGAAGAGAAGAGCGGTTGACGACTTGGATGCGGCTGTCGTAACTATCTGCGTTCAACCGTTTGGCTCTTGGCATCGACTATGTTTTCTGGCCTGCCTCTGATTTGCACAATGAACAATAGGTTGCTTGGGCATGACAGTCAATAAGCTCAACGGCCATGGAATCCCCTTCTCAACCCCTCAAACGACTCCTTGGCCGGTGACTGCTTTTCACTTCCATCATCAAACTTCCCCTGGATGATTGAAATTTGAAGCTTTTTAGTAGGTAATTACCTAACGTTCCCCTACTCACAGGTATCTCTCAAGTCCATCTTCATCAGCCAAACTTTAAACATCATAGGTACAGCTGCGAACCGAGGCGCTTTTTGCCGCCTGCCTGCCCGAATCCCACTTCAGCCCATACCAGCATTTTCAATCCAAACTTGAAATTCATGACCAGACGCCCCCAGCCTATAAGGTCTAAATGCTTCGCTGACCGGTTACCCGATATAATATACAGTTCAACTTTGGGGAGGAGAGATCATCTATCACCACCATACAGCTGTGCCTTTACCTTTTCTTTTTTTCTTCCTTCCGCCCAATCTTCCCGTGACGCGCTGGCATTCGGCTGGAGGAGGCGCTCGCTCCCCGATTCCCTTTTTGTGTTTTCCATGCTCTCCCCCCAGTCAAGTGCCTTTTCCATCTTTGAAACCCTTGCTTTTCCCTCTTCGGTGCCCACCCTCATGTGGTAGATTAAACAGTGGATCGCGCGTCGTCGGAAGAAGTCCTTTTCACAGTGATATTCGTTACATGATGTTGTTTTGCTATATTATTACAAGGCGGCGTGCTCGGCATGCGCGGCATGCGCGGCATGCGGCTCCGGAATGGGGAAGAATGACCGTCGTACGATCTGCAACAGTATATCATATTAGCCAATTCGTTCACTTTCCCTGTGCTTTCATGCAGTATGCAGTGAGCGATATCATCATGCATAGAGGTCAGCTTACCGCCCAAACGCCGGCCAAGGAGGCAACCAGACCGCCGGAAATCATCATCGGCCGCAGGCCCTTGGTGCTCTTGAACACCATACCGCTGAGCGCGCCCGCGGCAATCGTGTTGAAGGCGTCGTGCTCGCCGCGCAGGTACCCAATCAGCGAGTTGATGCAGTTGTATGTGATGGCAACCACTCCGGCATTGTTGCCCAGGAAGGGACCCCGCCTCGTCATGGCGTTGAGCACGGCATTGAGCCGCAGCTTGGGCGGCTGGCCGGCCGACTTTCGCAGGCCCTCCTGGAATCCCCATGCGCCTCCTATCGACAGCGCCGTCAGGTATGTGATGCCGGTGCCGTAGCAGAGGTCGTCGGTGAAGCCGCGGGAGGGAAGGACGGATTGGCCGCCCGGCAGGTCGGACAGCGTTGAGTCTTCGAGCGTCAGGTATTCCAGCGTGTCCCTGTTGAGGCCGGCCAGCGGGTGCAGTTGTGAAGGGTCGGCAAAGGACGAGCTCTGAAGAAAGGACTCGACGCCGGCGCCCTGGGTCGGGTCATAGAGGTTGGTGGTGCTTGGAGGGGCGGCATCGGGAGTGAAGGGCTGGTGTTGCTGCTGCTGCTGCTGCTGCTGCTGTGGCTGGTGGGCGGGCTTGTTGCCTCCGGTGAGGGCATTCCAGAGGGACGACATGGTGGGCGTCTGATTGCGGGCAGAGGCTGCGGGAAAACCAAACGCTGTGGGAAGTCGATGACAGAGGTCGAGTGAAGTAAGTGGACTGAAGACGCTCAGAATCCTGTCGCAGCCGGAAGATCCTGCTGGCGGCTCCGGCTTTCAGAAAAATTTCGGGGACAGGCGCAAAGTGGTCCGTGCGCGGCGTCGAGGAATTGAGAGGCGCCAGTCACGTGGTTTCAATATTTTGGATGCCGCAGAAGGCTTGGAGAGAAAAAGATGGCAATTTTTTTTTTTTTTTTTTTTTTTTTTTTTTTTTTTTTTTTTTTTTTTGGCATGAATGAATGCGCTTCTAGACGCTCATCTCTCGGCTATTCGAGGCGTTTACGTTCTTGCTCAACGAGTTTCAACAGCCGTAGAATCTGAGGATGAGTTTGGTTGTAAAACAGAGCTGAAAGCTCCGTGGGGAGTACTACGCATTCTGCATGGTACCTGAGGTACCTCGCAGACGCTCATAGCTTAAGAGGTCTCCGTCCCGGTACCGCAGAAATTTCTGCAGAAAACGTGCGGACAAGGCTCGGAATTCTACAGCCCATGATCCAACTCAAAGGGATCAATCAGGTTCTACGTTCAATCCAGCCCTGGACTTCTCACCCGAGCCATTTCAACCCACACAATACTCCTCGAATAACCAAAAACAATCGTATAGCAAAAGTAATGTTGAGAGACACCCACAGTCACAGCCCACGAGAGGTGTCGACATGCGGCTGATAGGAAAAGTGTATCACATGGTGTTTACTTTAGGAGGCCGGGAACGGAAGGAAACCCACAGAGAATCAGGTTAACCCTCAGCAAGCCGCATTAGCGGAGCCGCCATTTGAATTATAAAAACACATGACGGTGTAAGAATAACCCAACTGATGATGTAGGAAGAAGAAGAAGAAAATCGGAAAAGTTTGGCTGCGTCGAGGAGGTTTTATTCTTGCCCGGGGAGTGGGGGCTTGCCGTGGAGCGGAAATTCAATTGACCGAGCCTGTCCAGGAGCTGATACAGGGCCTTATCGCGAATCTAGGAGGATAAGACGGAAGTTGAGTTGGAGAGGACTTTCGTGTGGTTTGACAAGGAATCATGTTTCTTCTTCGTTTTACTAGTATAATCTTGTAATTCTGATCTTGAAGACATTGTAAAATCACAGAACAAAAGTTTTAGTACAAATAACCGCCCAATTGCTTGTCCCGTTATACCATTTGCCTGATTGCCGTGTTGCCACGACCCAAAATTTGCCCAAAAATTTACCACATGTGCTCATCAATCCTACCCATAGTACTGCGTATACCCAGCAAGTTCTAAAGACGAAAAGGGAAGACAATGAAACGATGGTAAAAAGCGAGAATAAGGATCTTCACTCAAAGAAAAAACAAAAGCAAAGATGACGGAGTCGAAATCTTGTCAAAGGCTCAAAGATTTTTGGCCATGTAAAAGTCGCCAGACAAGAGGATAAGAGAGAAACACAGGAGAGAAATGCGAGAAAAAAAGATGCGAAGTCGAACCGGTTATGATCGGAGGCAGCCGTCTAGTCTCGAGCAAGCAGTGGTCTGTTATCCCAAGGCTCGTCAATGGCGCTGGTCTCGTCCTCGGCGGGAGTTGTTGTTTGGGTTTCGCCTTCAGTCCTGTAAATGAAATACTGGGCAAAGACGCCAAGGTCCATCAAAAGAGTGATGGCGCTGCCAGCCAGCCAGCTAAGATTCACCAGGATGTATTTGCCGTACCGCCGCCGTGCTTCCGCTGGCTCGCACGGGTCTTCTCCGCAGCGTGGCTCGTACACGACAATGGACAAAACATACATTGCGTTTCCGAGACAAGCAAACAAGAAGAAGAGCATGCTAAGTCCTTCAGTTGTCTTGCGCCTCCAGTTGAGGATGAGCTGCGGCATTCGAGACGCGATGTAGAGGGCCGCGCAGATATATCCAAAAACCTGACCCAAGGTGTTGAACTCGAGGGGCTCGTCGCCGTTCGAAGGGGTCTTCTTGCCACTAGACGCCCGTTCACCCAGGAACCATCCAGCAACTCCAGCGCCGCAGACCATGATGATCACAATCGAGTTCCACATGACAGTCTGCAACGCCGTCGGTGGTGGTTGCGGGGTGGTCGGCGGCTCGAGGAGATGCGGCACTGCCGGCGAGAAGCCAGACCAGTCAGAGCCACGCCGGCCATGGTGGTCTGGTCGATGGAGAAGAGCAGTGTATTCGTCTGCATGGGCCGAGGCAGAGGCTGTCGTGGGAGCGTTGCCGTTTGTCTTGGGCGGGATTGGAGTCGGCTCGTCGCGCCACGTGAATCCGCGATAGTAAAACAGCTGGCAGAGCAGTACAACGTCGGCAATGGTGTAGTATATCGCCAGGATGATCTGGAGGCAGACATGTCAGCTTCCCGCCGGAGATCACGCGAGCAATGGAAGGCAGCATACCATGGTGGGGAGAACTCCCTGCAATACGGCGCCGAGGATATTGAAGACATCTCCCAGCAGCCAAACGATGATGAATTGGACGGAGAGGGCATCGGCGCTGCTTCGTTGAAAGTTTTGTATGATTTGCGGAGAGAATACGACGACTGCAAAAGAATCAGCTGGACCGCCCTCGGAAGTACCCTTGCACAACGACGACGTCACTGACCCCAACAAGCGATGGATATGGATCTGTTCAGGGCGAAGAGTCAGCGATGGAATCGACAGCCACGTTGAGTAGAGCGTACCCGCAAATGCCTGAGATTGCCTCGACATCGAGATGGAAGGTCTGCGTTGGAGGAGCCATGGTCGCGGGAGTCATCAGAGGCTGGCTCTGCTGCCGCTTTCCGGGGCCAAAGTCGATGACGATTGCGCGCGATGCAGCGCCTCGGTGATGATTGAGATCGAGTCGACGGTTATGCGAATGTTGGGGATATTCGAGCCGAGGATCTCTCAGAGATGCCACTGTTTTCGTCTCTGGTGAGGGAGAAGAGAACGAAGCATTGTCGAGTCAGTCGTTTTTGTGTCTTGTCGCGGGCAAAACTTGGTTTAGGTACCTTGTCTCACAATCGCTAGAAGGAAATTTCCTAATGCGGCTGCAGCTGGCACGTGCCCTTGAGCTTGGATTCTGGGCCGGTACTTTGCAGAGATGAAGCTTCAAGTTGTCATTCAAGGATAAGGTAGATTCAAACATGGAAAACTGGGAGTCACCAAAGGCAGAGGCTTTCGGTGAATTTGAGCTGATGCAACTCATATCTGATCGATCCAGTATCTCTGCTTCAGGACTTGACGCATGAAGCTTCAAGCTTGTGAGGTGGACCTTCAAGGTGCCTGCCTGTGTGGTACAAAGAAACATGCAAGTTCTCCACGCCGTTGCAGATGGCTTAGTCATCATGCAATCAACTCGAACCTCATCTGCCAAGCATGAATCACATACCAGCTTCATCACACATTGCACGACTCCTCTCCGAATATAGCAAACTACAAACATGCTCATTATAGGACTCACCGGGTCCATCGCGACCGGCAAATCAACGGTTGCCTCACTGCTCGCGTCGCCACCTCACTCACTGCCCATTGTCGACGCCGATGTCCTGGCTCGAGAGGTCGTCGAGCCCGGCACAAGAGGCTACCGTGCCATCGTCAAGCACTTTGGCCCCATGGCCCCTGATCTGCTTCTCCCAGCCTCAGACACCATGCCGGAGAATGGACCAAAGGGCAAGGGGCGGCCGTTGAACAGGGCTGTCCTGGGGCGTCTGGTCTTTGGTGACGAGCCTCAGATGCAGAAGAACAGAGCGGTGCTCTCTGGGATTGTCCATCCCGCTGTGCGTCTGGGCATGGTAAAGAAGGTGGCATCGTGCTATCTGCAGGGCTACTGGGCAGTGGTGCTGGATGTGCCGCTGCTGTTTGAAAGCCGTCTTGACAAGTTCTGCGGGACAACAATGGTGGTTGCCGTGACGGACCCGGAGATACAGCTCAAGAGACTGATGGACAGGAATCCAGACCTCACCAGAGAAGACGCAGAAAACAGGGTCAAGAGCCAGATGGACGTGCGGCTCAAGGCAAAGAGATGCCTGTTTGCTGGCGAGGGAAAGGGAGTGGTGATATGGAATGACGGATCCAAGGAGGAGCTCAAGGCAACGTTGGATGAGGAAATGCGGAAGCTGAAAGAAGCGAATCCAGAGTGGTGGGCATGGTTGATGTTGGGATTCCCACCGTTGGCAGTGGCACTGGCAAGCTGGAGGTTTTGGCAGAATATCAGGATCGAGAGACAGTGGAGGGAGATGCAGGAGAGGGAGGCGAAGGCATCATGACATACTGAATGACGGAGACAATCAATAATGCATTATGAATAACGAGTGAAGATATGTTTGAATGAAAATTCCTAGGGTTATCGACGCTACCAAGCTTAAGTCCAGGCTGAATCAGATGGTCATAATCAGTCCAGGCAGTCTCGTCGCATCTACCAAGATATCGTTGCATGGGTTGACAATGCATCCGCGTTCAAACATGACTGCTGCTGCACAGAATATGCACAAACTTGCTATTCTATCTCTAAAATAGCCGCGACCAGTCTGTTTGACGCCCGCGCTGTTGCTGGGCTATCTACCCACCTGAGTGAATTTGCATTCATCAAATGCCTGAATGAAGCAATGTTTGAGATGAAAGCAGCTACAAAGAGGCCATGTTTTTGCAGCAAAAGCAAAAGCAGAGACCGTGGGTAGCCCGGCGACTGCATCTGTCGTGGACAAGAAAGAGAAAGCAGAAGAAACCAGAACCGAAAAGCATCTGTTCGGTGCTCGATCTCAAGGCATCCGGAAATACAATGTCAAAAATAAACACCATATCGAAGGGAACCTTGAAAGCACGGTCCATACCTACAGTGTGGCAGCCCAGGTAGGTAGGTAGGCGGTCAGCTGTCAACACAGCTGTCATGGGATTTTGAAGCTTTTGGCAGGGCGGTCAGTTCGCCTACCAGATGGAGCACCCACCCCAATCTTCCCGTCTTTCTTCCTCGCACTTCCACCTCAACTGGTTCCCCTTCTCACCACCAGAAAGACGACTTCCTTCATCGCGGCATATGAGACCAGAGTTTTCCCTCTGAGGTCTTTGCAATTTATATTCGATTTTGGAAGGGGTGTTTACAGGAGTTTATGCGAGCTTTCCATTGCGCTGGTTCTGCCACCCTTCTCAAAGCTTTCGACGATTTGGTGGTACACGCTCATGCTTCGCCTCACTTTCGCCTCATCTAGTCACGGTTACCATTGATATCTCTCAGCATAATCCCAACCAGCAAGCTGCCGCCCTTGTCATCGGCGGCATGCCCAAAAAGCCGGGCCCTTCCCTCTTCTGCGAGTGGATGGTGGGTACCACGATCAAATCCGCTCTCGGCTCTCCCCCCAAACCACAAGACAAACCACAAGAGCCCAAGTCAAAGAAGCGTAACGTCATCAAACTTCACGTTACTACGGATGATGAGTCTGGCGAGGATACCCTCACGGTCACCTATCCTCGACGTGAGCAGCTAAGAGAAAAGGAGACGCAAGCGCCAGTGTCAGAACCAGAACCTGAACCCCAACCTGAGCTCCAGCCCGGACCCCAGCCTGAACCAAAGCCTGAACCAAAGCCTCAACCCCAGCCCGAACCAAAACCAGAGGTGGTGGAGGTGGTGAAGAAAGTTCGGTTTCAAAAAGAGGCGACTCCCGTAAAGTCTGCCATGAAGAAGAAGACATCGGTTACGTTTTGCGAGGAAGAAGAGACAACTTCGGAGTCCAGCGCAGATGCAAGTTCCGCCTCTGGCTCCTCCGGTCAGGCAACTCCCGAGGCCAGTTCGTCCAACGCAAGCTCTGATGGCGAAACGTCATCTGCAGGAGAGACTTCCTCCGACAGTTCCTCCGTTGCGGCTAAACCGTCCAAGTCGAAAAAGCTCGCCAGGAAGAAGAAAGACAAGCCAATAGAGAGTTCGGAGAGCGAAGCTGATTCAGAGCCTCACCCAACATGTGAATGCAGAGAATGTGCTTTGGCAAGGAAGAAGAATCAAGAGACCACGTGCGAGAAGAACAAATGCAAGAAGAAGGGAAAAGCTGCAGTCTCCAAGAAGAAAGAACCAGAGTCTGAATCAGAGCCTGAGACCTCAGCCGCTGAAGCTCAGTCTTCGGCTGACGAGAAGCCCGTGCCAACGAAGAAGACGAACGAAAAGAAAAAGGCGATTAAAACAGTTGAAATTTCTAGCACCGATGGGGAAACTTCTGATTCGGCAAAGGAAACTGAGGACGAATCTGAGGTGATTGTGAAAATCACTGCCGGAAAGAAGAAAATCAACAAGGCCTCTGACAAGGCTGGCAAGTCTGACAAGACAGCGAGCAAATCAAAGAACGAGGAAAAGGAGAAGCCCAAAGAGAAAGAGGAGTCTGAAAAAGCAAAGGAAGTGGACGAGCCAAAGAAGGCTGAAGAACAGAAGAAGACTGAAGAAGCCAAAGAAGCCAAACCCGAGCAAACGTCGACAGAGAAGGGCAAGGAAAAAGAAGTCGACGACTCACGAAAGCCGGCAGTTGCTGAACCACAGAAGCAGCACTACCCAGGAGGCTACCAATATCCACACTCTCGCCCCCCGAACCTCATCGCCCCCATCCGATCAGAGCTCATGCAGACGGAGCGAGTGGTCGAAACGCAAGACGACCCTCCTCCCAACGCATACTACGATGCTCTGCATGGCGTCGTTCGCGTGTACCACGGGTCTGTGTATGGACAGAACGGCCACCGTATGTTTGCTGCTCGCGAAAACGTAGCCGGGCTCCCGCATCCTGTGGGCATGCCTCCTTCAGCACCAAATCCGTACTATCCTGGCTACAACAACGTCATGCCTATGCCGCCTCCGCAACAACAACAACCGCCTCATGGATACGAGCATGTTCCGATCACCCAAGGCATGCCGATGCCAAGTTGGAATGCCATGGTACCGCCTCCTGGTTACCCGCCGTACGCTTACCCAGGACCACCTCCAATGCCTGCGCCTTGGTACGAGAATCCGTACAACAAGCAAGGCTATAGAAGCGCATTCAGCATGTCCAACAGCGCAGGTGGTACGCCGGATAGAAAGAAGAGCGGCAAAGCACCAGAGCCAGACAACAATGTCATGCCGGAGCCGGCAAAGGTAGATACAACCCGAGAGAAGGTGCTCCGGTTTGTCGATCAAGACAGTGCTAATACTGACATGGTGAAGCCAAACCCATACTACAAGAAGCGACAGTCTCCCTTCAGCAATATGGGAAGCAACCGCTCGGTTTCCAACGACAAACCGCCGTCTCACTCTGGTCATTCAAACTGCTCCAAGAATGGCGGAGGCTCGCAGCAGGGCCAAGATAGGGCTGGCAACTGGGATGCATTCTCTCGAAGGAGTGTTGGAGCATGGGCAAACAGCAGTGATCAAGGCGCTCCATGGGGAGGCAGTGGTGGTGGTGGTGGTGGGGATGCCAACAACAACAACAACAACAATAACAATCAAGGAGGCTGGGGGAATGGGGGTGGTGGTAATAATACCTGGAATACGACGAACAATGGCAACGATACCTGGAACTCGACGAACAATGGCGGCAACACTTGGGGCACGTCGAACAACGACAACACTTGGGGCACGACAAACAACGGTGACACCTGGGGCACTACGACAAATTATAACAACAACGATACATGGGGTACTATGAACAATAATAACGATCGGTGGAACAGCACAGGAAATGATCAGAACAATCAGGAAACTTGGGGCACTACCGATAATGCCAACAACGGCGGTACTTGGGGCGATAGCAGCGGCAACAACAAGCAACAGACAAACAACAACAACAACAACAACAACAACAACAACAGCAACGGCAACGATGGTGAACAGGGACAGGGACAAGGCCAGGATCAAGGCAAGACAAACTCCCCAACTGGAGGAAAGGATCCGACTCCCGCCATGGTAGACAACAACGTCATCCCCACATCCGCCGTGACCGGTCCGCCGGGCGAGCAAGAACAGTCGTCCAGGATGCCGGGAAGCTGGTGCTCGGATGACAATGGGCAGGCGGCGTTTGTGGATCCGACGTGGTCGTCGTATCAGCCTCCGACTGCGGTGCCCGAGTGGGCGGATCCCTCGATGGCGGCGAGTACGGGAGGACAGGCGGACTTGTGGTGAGATAGGCATTTTGAGGGAGAAGATATACGAGATTTGATACTCGGAGGGCTTCTTTCGAGACTTCTTGATATCCGGATGCGAGGCATGGGTGGATATGTCCCCTAAGGGCGAAAACAGGAGAAAAAGGAGAGATGTGGCGAGGGAAGAATTTCAACGATGGGGATTTTCATGAGAATTTTGGGGGCGAGGGACTTTTCTCAGAGTTGCAAATGGCTGGCACGTTGAGCCTCAACATGTAGAGTAATAAGCATAGGGAAGGAAAACGAAGATGAGTTTCTGTCAACAGAGATTACCCTTGAAAGCTACTACTAGGTGATGTGGTCTTTTCTGAGGGGCTATCTAGTAAGAAAATGTGACAATTTAGGAAGAAGCCCTAAAAGTAAAATCGACACCGCCTCGTGCGTGACGACTTATATAGCTTTTTCAATACCTCTAGTTTGGCTTTCCTGTCCTGCCATTTCAACCCCCAGATGGCGTTGATCATCTTGACTTGGGCTCTCCAATCCCCATGGCGTTTCCCTTTACTCGCACGCTTAAGGTACACCCACGAACCATATTTCTTGGTAAACTTTTCCACAACAACTTGGAGGCAGCGTTTGCTTTCAGCCTCAGACATTTTCTCCGAATGGAAGACTTCGTTCCAGTCGTACCATTTACCGCAGATATAGAGTCGGGGGGAGCTCGCATGACTATGGATCCGAAATCCTCTGATCGGTAGTCCCTTGTCAAATATTCGGTCGGGTGCAGATGATACGCAGCCATCGTCATGTCTCTCCCCTGCGTTGCTTTCTTTAAGCATGCCGCGTTCCTCACCACGCGTTAGGATCGGCGTGGCTGCGATGGCAGCTCTGAGGCGGCTCCTGGGCAATGGCAAACTAGCCGGCCTCTTTCGATCTGACAACTGCTTCCATACGGCAGTCAACGCTTCTTCGCCGCGTATGCTGAACGAACCACGTTCTCTCTTCCAGTCAATCATGTTTTCATCCAGTGTTTCCCAATAGAAATTTAAGCTCCGTGCCATGAAGCCAAAAACTAGCGTGCGGCCTCCATTCCCGCCGCCAAACGCGAGATCCTTGAGCAGCGGTAGTTGAGACACAAAATTCTCAAGGAATCGGGAGAGTATAATGGCCCAATGCGTAAGGGACTCTGCTCCAAAGAAGAAGTTGGAGTTCCTGAAGCTCTGTAGGCCCGGGCAGAGTGAGGCGATGGCTAGGAGACGTTCGCTAGGCTTCTCGTCTTTGACACTACCGGGTAGAAAGGGGTCGGGATCCATTGAGATGATGATGTGGCGGATTGCTTGTCGTCGAGAGGGAGTGATCGATGCGACATACGTGAGGCAATCGCGGCTTCCGCGGAATCGGAAGTGATTGTGCTGCAAAATCCATGGTGAGTACATATCCTGATAAGATGATGACTGATGATGGGGGAAACTATCATGCCTGAAAGATAACAAACCTTGTAGAAGAGTAGATGAACCTTCTGGTCATTGTAGAAGAGCTTGCAAGTTTGCATGATGGCATCCAGTTGAAGCGTCACATTGGCCACATTTTGCGACCAATCCATACAGACGAATCTCTCTGTTGCGGAATACGTCGGAATGAGCACTGGAAAGACTGCACCATTGTGCTTAACCACAAGGAGACACCATATCTTGCAGCGGACCTGCGTCAAACACACAAGAGAGTGTGATTAGTGTTATTCTGAAAAGCCATTCATCCGCTGTGATTCGGGGCTTGAGAAGGGGCATATCGGTAACTTACTTCTGGAGGTAATTTGGCAAATAGCGCATTGCCATCCCTCGACGGTTTGCTTCGATATGGCGCCATAGCTGTCAAGAGTTAAATGTTCAGAAAGAGAAGAGTAAGGACTTATTTCAGTCTCGTCCAGTAGCATTTGTGTGTGTGTTTGGTTGATGAGAAGTGCCGGAGCCTCGTTCATGTAGTGAGAGGGGCCACGCGCACATATATGCAGTTATATGTCCTCCTAGAGCTCCTATCTTCCTCGAGGAGATTCAATATGCTATCGTCAAGGCGTCGGTAAATATCGAATCAGCAGGCCAAAGACTGATTTCTGACTCTGCTCCAGAGTGAATTGTCTATGATGGTCTTTCGGCGAGTGTCCCTGAAAGCGTTGTGCTCATTCTTTCAAGTCGTTCCGAACCTCACGTAAATCCTATGGGCTTCCGGGTTAGCTGTTTCTATAGTCACTGCTGTTTGCTAAGGGCTGAACAAAGTCAAGAAGCCGATGAACATGTCTTCTTTTCGGTTCGAGGCTGAGCTTGGACAAGCGTTCTCTGGGCGTGCTGTCGCTATCCGCGGTTTAACAGACGAGGAGGAGAATAGTTGTTCAAGTGAAAGAGACAGAGAGATCCAAGGAAATGTTACTGCCGAGCTCACCATACCTTCCAAGCATGCAAAACGCATTCGAGTTTCGTAAGAATAACTGCCAAGGCAACGGCAATGACTGAGCTTGGGTAACGGATACAGATGAATGGCTGTAGCGTGCCGATAATCGCTCCGAGGCTCGTTGGCTGCTCCTAAAGGCAAACAAGGTTGTAACATCAGATGCTCGTAGGAGACGATGGAGCAGGGAGGGGAAGGGAAGGAGGTTGAGAAACTCTGGCGGAGAGACAAAGTTGTGTCAAGCTCTTCACCACCTTTTCTGTCATGACGAAATCAATAAGGTGCTTGGGAATGAATACCTGAGGCAGAAGCACGAAGCCTTGGAGTGCTCGTTTCATCGAGCAGGTGCATGCCTCGTCACTGACTTCCTCAGCCTGGGCGGTCAACGAGATAAGATAAGGCAGAGAGAGCACCACACAGGTATCTCACAGCTTGAAGATATTCTCACCTCATCATCTCTGTCTGACTCAAACGAAAGCCTTGAACCATGATGATACGATACAGAAAAGCAAAGCGACCCAGCCTCGCATATGTCAGCCATCCAGCGCTCATCCAACGCCTCGTCTTGAACCCCATATCCAAGCGACGCCCAGCTCAAGAAACCATTACATAGATGGGCTCAAGGTAAAACAGTTTGCCCAGGGAAACAACCACAGACGCTCCTCTATACAAGGTATGAAAACAATCCAATCCAATCACTGTGCTCGTGAGAGACCACATGCCGTCACGTTGAGAGGAACAAACGCTAACTGGAACTACCCTCAGCACTTCCACTCCTCCAGTCGCTGCCACATCCACCCGCTCGTATGCTTCAGCGCCGTCTTCCTCTGGGACATGCCCGGCGCATAGCCCTGGCCCATGTACATCTTGTCGTCCATCTTGCACAGGTCCTCGACATAGTTCCACTGCATGCACTTGGTCCAGCCCTGACACGCCGCCTCGCACGCCTGCACCGACTCCCAGGCGTTTGCCCACAGGGCCTCGTCGAATTTGCCGTTGTCCGCACCGGGCTTGGGAGCCCACTCCCGGTTGCCGGACGAGACCTCGAAGACGCCCGAGTAGTTGTCCCACCACTCGGCGTGCTGCTTGATTCTGGGCAGGATCATGGCGTTGAAGAAGTCGCGGTGCAGAAGCGGCCCCTTGCTCCAGTCCCAGCTCTGCTCAAGCTCGTAATAGCGGGCGACGTCGCGGTTGTGCACCTTGTGCCACGACAGCAGCGGGCTGCACCAGTTGGCGCTGGCAA
Source organism: Trichoderma ghanense (assembly GCF_004382785.1). NCBI lineage: Eukaryota > Fungi > Ascomycota > Sordariomycetes > Hypocreales > Hypocreaceae > Trichoderma > Trichoderma ghanense. The sequence continues at coordinate 569,828 of NW_027395672.1, read as the reverse complement.
AGGCAAAGGCCCAGTGGACCAAGGGGTTGAAGCCGAATGTGAACTTGCCGTCGCCGCCATTCTCGCCAAAGTTGATGCCGTGCTTGCGCAGCGCATGAGCAAGCACCTGGTCGCCGCAGCAGTGGTCGGCCGTGTATTGGTAGTACTCCTCCGTCAGGCTACCATTCCCGTTGCCCTGCTTGCCAAACGACTGCTCCCATGCCCCTCGCGATAGCGCAAAGCCAGCACCACCGTGGGCAAAGATGACGTCCGACTTGGCCGCATAGCTGCCCAAGTAGTGCGGCTGAGCCCAGTCGAACTTGGCCAGGTAGCCCAGGACACCAGGCAGGAAGATGTATGCGTCGTCTTCCATGTAGATGTACCACTTGGCCTTGGGCCAGTTGTCGCCAGCATGCTGCATCAGCGGAAGGAACTTGTATTTGTCGATGATCCAACCTCCAACGGGACCCCAGTCGTCGCCGTTGACTCCCGCTGCCTCGACATAGTAGTTGTGGGCCATATACTCGGGCTGCTGGCGGTAGACGTCAAAGTCGGGCGCGGCCTTTGCGGTGGACGACATGTTGGCCAGCACGTCAATGATCTGGAATGGGCCAATCTGCTCGGCGACGTCGGAGTAGATAACGGTGTTGGCCAGGGGAATGCGGTGGTGAGCGAGCGTCGTGGTGAGGTGCACCAGCATTCGCTTCCACACGGTGGTGCCGCCAGTCTTGACAATGAGGAGGACGTCATCCGTCGAGAGGCCATTGTACGAGATGGCCTTGCTGGGCTTCTGGTCCTCTTCTGCTGTCTTGTGGCTGCCGGTAGGCGCGACATATTGGACGTCGTTGGCGGGCAACTCTGCCGTTTCCGCCTTCGCGGTTTTGTCTAGCTCAACCAGCTTCCGCTGGCCATCAGACATCTCCACCTCTTCTACCACGATGCCTTTTTGCTTTGGCGCTGGATCATACCCATAGTTCTCCAGTGACGGGTCAATAAGGCAATAGAACAGGGCAAAACAAACGGCAATGATGAGCGCCGGTATCAGCCGGTTGTTCTTGTATGTCACCAACATTGTGAGACAATGCTGGTCCGCTCACTGGACCCCAAAAAAAGCAGAAACCGTGCAAAGCGAAGAGCCACGAAAGTCAAGAAATGGACCACCGAATATGTGGGAAAGGGGGTGGGAAGAGGAGGGAAGAAAGAATGAGAGAAGGACGAGCTGAGTCCCGCTGTCGATCTCGCGCCGGAATGTCACGCCCGAGCCGGATCGTCAACTATCTCGACACATGCCATGTAAGTACCAAGCTTGCCTACAAAAAGTGTCTCTGGCTTATTTTGACTTCATCGACAAACTGGGCAGACCGAGAGAAAAGGCTGCGAATTTGGACTCGCGTCAGGCGGCAACTCGTGGCGACCAAAAGATGAGAGAACAAAAGCCCCTTGAGCTCGCATGACTCCTTCTGCGCCAAGCCGCGAGCTGCTTGTAGGAGCTCAACACCGCGGAGACGCTGTACGAGTCCCAAGTACGAGGTACGGAGCACCGAAGGAACAGGAACCAATGCCTGTCTGCCTCATGGGCAGCCCCTGGCAGGCCCCGGGTGCAAAGATTGCCAAAACGGGTAACTGCCGGACCAGGAATACTCAGCCCCTGGTTGGCGTGCGGCTAATGTGAAGAGAATGGCGCCGTTGTTAGAAGTTGGGTTCCCGACCCATTCCCGGCTCTGGCGGATATGATTTTTCTTGGTATTTGGTTCCCTTGTCCTCGTGGTCCTCATCTTCACGCTCTTTGCCATATCTCTGGACCCTAGGTCCCTTTTGTTTGTTCTCTTCTTCTTCTTCCCTTATTATCTTTCTCTTTTCATTCCGTGAAGTTGAATGCTAACAGGCTTCTCAGTAGTCCTTTTACGGCCAAGTAGAGGACGGGTGGCGGCGCCGGAGATTAAGCATTTCTGTGCCGTATTACAGCTCGTACGAGTAAGGCAAGGTTAACGTTACGGCTTACAGCGAGTGGGCCTGACATCGGAAATCGACTGCTTTTCGCTCGTCTAGAAGGAGTCCGACAAGGGTCCCGCAGACGATGGAGTTGTACGACTTCGTATGGTGCACCAATGAGCGTGCCTTCTTCGACTTACATCGGCAGGTTGAGGATCTGCCGGGCAGCTCGTGATATGCACAGCTGCACTTTAGAGGAGACAGCATTTGTTGACAAGTTAAAGTAAGTACTCATGCAAGGACAAGCTGTTTGAGCCCAGAGGCTGACCGAAGACACACTGTCTGCGACTGCATTTGCCTAGTATCAGAGTCGTCACGGCCAAAGTGCCTGCAAAGCCCACGTCCTTTCTCAGACATGCGTAAGCCGGGCTCGTTTACTTCTTGTTGAACTGGTATTCCGACTTTCTTGCCGTTGTCTTATACTGAGCAGCGCAACTGTTGTCTTCCCAGGGCATGCATGGCGGCTCGAATGCATCCACAAATGACAGGCAGTTGCGCTAACAGTAGACCGGCACGGGCAGGCGATCGCATCCCGGGTTGGTTCTCCGTGTGTACTATATGACAGCAGTAGGTCGAAAGAAGCGCTTTGGTCAAGGCCTCAACCGCAGTGTCGGTATCAGAAAGGAACGTGCAGATCGAAAGCTGCGTGCATTCACTTTGTCGGATCCAATCTATGATTCTGTAAGAACTATGGATCCTCCCGCAGCCTCTTCCGATGGATGGTGTCGATCGCAACCGCCGGCCACGGAAGGGCTTGAAGCCAGTCAACAGTCGATAACTTCACACGAGAAGTCGTCGATTAATATCGCACACCGATGTCCAAGCAGCAACCCTTGGACCACTTTGGTCTATAGGTCATACCACTTTGCGCATAATCCGACTCTCAGGGACACACACAGAAGCATAAAAACCAAAGTGAAAGAGGGAGAGCAAGCATGCGAATCCTTCCACACTCAATTTTCGTACTTGCGAATTGCCGGACGGCCAGAAAAGTCTTCGGTTTATTTTTTCCGCCCACCGACGATATTCTTGGGTCGAAACTAGCCCATCCTTGCATCCGTGCTGCGAATCCTTCAACCAGCCACCCCTGCCTCTCTTCTTCTCCATGTGAGCATGCTCTAGTCTGTAAGCTAGAGACAGCTCAAGCTAGCCCGCCCGTTTCTCGCCAAGAGAAGAGTGTGGACCAATGCGCTACCTTTGTAAAATTATACGGAGAGGCGGATTCAGTGACCAGGGCTGTGCTGATGTCTTGGCTCGCGGGAATAGTAGACGCGAAGGCGATAGCCGTTTAGCGAGAGCGAGGAAAAGAGAAAGACGACACTGAAGTGCGGTTGGCATGGCTAACGAGTGCTATACGAATAGCAACGAAGAGAGACACGACGAGAGTTTCGATATCACAAAGGGAAGTAGGTTGAAGTCCGGATAGCCTTCGGGGGTGAGGAGCTGAACACAACCATGCTCAACAGCGCGATCTCACATTTTACTGATTGTGATCAGGTACCCATAACCGCAAAGCCTTCCTTGTCGATATCCGGCCCTCGGAACTTTTCGACTACACTCCGGAGCGCCACATGGTCAAAATAGCTGGACTATTGCCTCTTATGCCGTGTCACGATTGACAACACTGACCAACATAACTTGCCTCGCAACTCGGACATCCGCTCTTTCAGCTGCCGGTTTGGCAACGAATGCGGTGCAATAGAATGCAACAAGAACAAAACACTTGGCATCCATCATACGAACAGGGTCAGCTGTCGTATCCATCCAGGCCTTGCCTTGACGCCCACATGCAGTAGCATCCGAAGAGATCCATGCCGTGCCAAGTGGCTAATAAAGGCAGAAAGAAGTTGACGGGACCTCTTTAGCTAGCTTTGGACTTCACGAGGCCCATCCCTAGCTTTCCCCCCCTTTTTATTTTCGTCTCTGCACTTTTGCGGCTCTTCTGCCTAAGAAGCCAAGTCTTTTCTATTTTTCTCTTTTTGCCGTTTTGCAGGGCTTTGGACATGATAAAATCCGAGCGGCGCTAACTTTTCGTTGTCTATTTCGTATCCTACTCAACTGCCAAACATCTATTCAATGTTGTAGTTGCCGTTCGTTACCTCATTCTCGTATCGTTTCCGTCCTACTACCTTGCCCATCCTGTTCTTCCCAACCTCGAGGCAAATACACTCCTCCCGGCCGTCCACGGACATGGACTCATTCCATAATGGATCCATCCCAATCGTCACAAAGGGCCGGCCCACGTCCTACCTCCGCATGCTCCTCAACGTCGTCGGCTGCCTCCTCCTAACCCCCGCCTACTGGGCCGTCAGCGTCCACTGCAGATATCCCGTCACCCTGGACCTCATCCTGACGATTGTCCTCACCGAGCTCAACCGGCTCGTCAACGAAGGCCGGAGGCAGCAGTTCTACGAACAGGAGGAGCCGCCAACACGGCCGCCATCTCCACGGGATGAGAGGAGCGATGATGGCTTTTACGATGAGAAGAGGGTAGGCTTTTCGGTGACGGAGATTGAGCCGCAGTCGAGGCTGGATTGCATGGCTGCTGTGGTGGGCTGGCGAGAGGATCCTGCGTTGTTTGCGAGGGCGCTGCAGAGTTACAAGAGTGCCAAACATTGCATGTTTATGCTCATTGGCATTGACGGAGATGAGGCTGCTGATCAGGACATGGTTGACGTCTTCAACTATGTAAGTCACCATGCTGAAAGCACCCTCGAGGGGGGTTTTTCAAGCCGGCTAACACGATCACAGGTATATCCCAACGACTCCAAGGTGATTCACGTCCCTCAGCCACTGGGCGAGGTGGCAGAGCAGTTCATCGCCAAGCACATCTCCGTGTGCAAGCAAAACGGCCAGCCCGTCAACCTGGACGAGTGCTACGAGATTGCGATGCGGCACTGCTTCCAGCTGGCGCGGACCATCCTCGAGCAGGAAAAGGTGGACCTGGCGAGCGTGCGGCACCTGTGCCTCCGCCAGCGGCACATGCACAAGAAGGGCGTCATGTTCACGACGTTTGTGTTTGCGCTCGTCATCGCCGACGCGCTGGGCGTCGAGTTCCTGTGGTCGTCGGACTCGGACACGCTCGTGTTCCCAGACTCGATCCACAAGACGGTCGACGCCATCGCACACGATCCGACAGTGGGCGGCGCCAGCTCGGGGCTGGTGGTGCACAACGGGTACGAGACGACGGTGACGAACCTGGCGGCGACGGTGTACTGGGGCGAGCTGTACCTGACGCGGTCGATGCCGGCGTTCACGGCGACGAGCGACTGCCAGAGCGGGCCGAGCACCGTGTTTCGGTTGGCGGCGATGCCGGCGATCCTGATTCCGTGGTATCTGCAGACGCTGATGGGCAAGCGCATGATTATCAACGAGGACCGGCACCTGACGACGAACCTGCTGCTGCGCGGCTGGGGCGTCGTCTTCGCGTCCGACGTGCTGGCGGCGACGGACACGCCGACGACCATGGCGCGGTGGCTCAAGCAGCAGGTCCGGTGGGCGCGCGCGACGCACATCGAGTCGCTGCTGCAGCCGCGCGTCTACCTCGTGACGCACCCGCTGCTCTTCTACAGCATGAGCAAGCGCGAGCTGGGCCCCGTCATCGCCTTTGTGGCGGCGCTGTGGTATTTCTTCACGGGCGAGCGGCTGATACTCGTGTTTGCGTCGGACGTGCTGGTGCGCATCGTGGCCAGCGCGCTGTACAACCTGCTGCGCAACCCGCACCGGCTGGAGCGCGCGTCGCTGAAATGGATCGTGCCGGGCATGTTCTTCTACCACCTGCCGCTGCCGGCGGTGCACGTCTGGAGCCTGCTGACGCTGACGGCGGACGGCTGGGGCACGAGCATGCGCAACAGCAGCGAGCTGGCCAAGAAGGACAGCGCGCGGCAGGCCTGGTGGGAGACGGGCTTCTTCGTGGGCTGGATGGGCGTCGTGGCGGGCAGCGTCGCGCGGTGGCTGGCGACGCACTGGGAGATGTCGCCGGGCGAGGTCTGGGGGGCCATGGCGGTGAGCTTTGCGGCGGCGGCGGCGGTGGCCTGGAGGTGCACCATTTACCAGCAGTCGTGAGTGAAGTGAAGCCAAGTGAAGGGATCGAACATGTTGGTGTTTGGTTGGTCTTGAGGAAACATGATGGATGGGCGCAAGTGATGCGATGATCTGATCGACGCGGATGCTGGATATATGGATGGATTACAGGTAACGATGGCTTTCACGAGCGGTAATGACTTGATAGACTAGACTAGACTAATATCATGGACATTTAAAAGGCATTGCAGTGCAATTGACCAGGACAATCTTCACATGTGAGATCAAGTGATGACGCGCCCGTGTGGGAGACGCGTAAAGTGGTTCAATTAAGACGCGACTTGGACGCGCTTGTATGGATCGACGCCCACTTATGACATATGCGCAGCTTTGGGTTCGTACAACAAGGGAAGAAAGATGATCGACCGGCTTGGCTTCTCTTGACCCATTACTTGCTTCTCATCAACCCTCCACCCTCTCCATCACACCTCTCCTCACTCACTCATCCAACTTGAACACTCATACGCTCACACAAACATCACTCAACCACACACATCAACTCCTCGTCTCCAACCTCACCAAATCAACTCATCGTCTCCAACCTCACCAAATCAACTCGACTCGTTACAACAAAAATAATAATAATAATAATAATAATAAATAATAAAAACGGCCCAAAATGCCCCCCATTCCCTCCCCCGAAACCCGCACAGCAATCTCCTCCAAGCTCGCCACGCTCATCCAGACAATCGAATCAGACCCTTCCTTCGACCGCACCTCCCCCAGCGCCGGCGCAGGCCTCTTCCACATGTGGGACTTTGCCAAGCGCACCGAGTACATGCTCTCCGAGGTGGAGAACATTAGACAGCCTGGTTATGAGTTTCGACTGCCGGGGCAGATTAAAATCAGTAAACCCCCTCCCCCCTTCCCCCCTTTCCCTTTCTCTTTCTTCTTCCATACATACATACATATATATATATATATATAGCATATGTATGTATGAATAGAGAGAACATGTGGTGTGTGTGTGTGTGTGTGTGTGTGTGTGTGTGTGTATGTGTGTTTGTAAGGTACGAGGAGGTGCTGACCTATGGGAATATATAGCTGCTAGGGGAGATGCCGCCGCTCAGCAGCTTTTCAATGATACCCTCACCCGCTCGATTACACTCGACCAGCTCATTTCCGGACCGCCCATGATGCGCGCAATGATGGGCTTGGCGGGGCCTGTTTCGCCTGAGATCCAGGCCGCGTCCAAGGCTGTCGTTGACGCCTTTGGGCAGTAAATCACCAGAGCGCATGAGCCTTTGGGATGGAAGAGGACACCAAGCCCTTTTGGATTTTGCTTGACCAAAAAGACTGTCGAGTCGGAGGGAAACGGGCACACACTAGGGAGTAGCCAGGGAGGAGATAAGACAACTGATGGATACCATACTCGAAATGCAGTACTCGAGATTGAATTAAAAACCATTTGATTCCAGTTCCATTTGGTCGCTCTGCGGCGAGTTGAGCGCCTCCTTCTATAGATAAACCCGACCATAAGCCATGATGAACAGTAACGAAGAAACAATCCAATCCCGAGATAAAGCAGATTCCCATGCAACAGCGCCGTCGTAGCCAAGATTTCCCCAGTAAATCGCAATACTATCCATGATGTCGCTGTAATGCATGTATGAAAGTGCCTTGCCCGGAGACTCGAGATGATAGGAGGAAAGACACGCCGCGCAGATGCTTCGCTCTGAGGCCTCTACCAATTCCTATTTGAGCCTTTGGAGCATGAGATAACCGTCGACGACGCAAGAGGCCTCTAAATGGTCGTGACATGGTCGTTATCATCGACTGCACGCCTCTTGCCTGTCCCAGCGGCCTCTTGTTCTCCCCCTCGCCAGTCTCCGGCCAATGTTGCCAAAGCAAAGACATGTGCAGAACAGCACGCTGAGGATCCAGATGCCGGCCTCGACAGTCTCCGGGCTGGCGATCCCGCCCAGGAGGGTTGCCGGCTCGGATGGCGGTTCGGTGGGGGAGACGTTGTGCGACTGCGTGATGAATGCGGTTGACGGAGCTCGAATCACGTCGGGACTGACGCTCAGCAGAAACAGGGTCCCCGCGGCGCCGACGACCGTGGACACGACCAGCGCAGCCATGGTTCGGTCAATCAGCCACCAGAGAAAGACGTTGGCCAGCGCCATGGCGATCGAGACCTGAGTGCTCGACGTCCACGCGAGGCGACGCTGCGTTGGTCATCACATGTCAGCAAAACGGGTCGCACAAACTCCTGGAAGGGTGACAACGGGCTTTCGACTCACCACGGCAAAGGCGATGCCGGCAAACACGCCGACTGCCCTCATAACCAGAGTCCAGTCCGTCTCCAGCTTCTCCGCTTCCTCCGGCAGCGACTCGGCAGAGTCCGCCTCGGGCTCCTGGTCTTGTTGGCGGCCAAACAGGCCGTCCCACTCGCCGTCCACCCACGGCTGCAGCGCGCCCATAGCAACGCCCGCCAATGCAAACCCCCATATGGCCGTGTATGAGCCGTTGTATCGCGGCATCCCTGTGCCGGCGTCGGGCAGCTGAAGACGGCCCTGCTCCTGGTGCAGATGCGTGACGAGCACCCCGTACCCGGCCCCCAGCACAAGCAGCACCAGGGCCCGCGAGGCCAGCCACGCCGCCCTCGACGCGGGACTCGGGGGCTGCTGCCGCAGCCGGCTCGCATCAGTGCTGGCGTATGACTGCCGTCTCGATCGATCGCGCATGAGCTCGTACGTGCCACGGCTGAGGCTGTCTCGGCGCTTCACCGGAGACTCGGCGCCCGTCCCCCAGGGGCTGCGCAGCTCGTCGTCGTCGTCGTCGGCGGCGCCATTCAAGACACCTTCCTGATCCGAGCAGTCGTATATCCCCGCCAGCGTCGACGAATTGAGGTCCGCGATGGAGTTTGACTGGGTGAGGAGCGAGGGGGAGTCGGGAGGAGAGTCATTGGAAGGCCGTGAGCCGACGAAGCCAGCCTTGATCAGGTCGCGGCGGAAGCGGTCGAGGAGGATCTCGTCTGCGAGGCGCTGCTCCTCGCCATCGCTGTCGTCGTCCTTGGGGGGCGTGATGCTCTGAGGCGTGGAGCTCCTGAGGTCGAAGACGAAGGGCCGGCGGGGGATTGGTCGAAACAGGGGAGGGCCGTCGGCTGAGTCGCTCATGCTGGTCTTTGTTTGCGTATAGTTTCCGTCTATAATCTGATGTCCTTCTTCTTTTCTTCTTTTTCGTCTTCGTTTGACCAATTCAGAACAAGCGAGCGTGTCGTGCGAGTCTGGCCAGAGAAAGGACGAGAAAACGAGGGAAAAGACAGAAGAAAGTCGGCGAAAGAGAGTCCCGGTCAGAGCTTACTCGCAAGGTAGTCAAGGGTTGCAAGTGAGACGAAGCCAAATGATCGAGTGCAGCTCCACCGCTAAGGCTGGTAGCTGCAGCGATCCAATGCAGTTCGTGTTGGATAGTACGAGTACTAGCAGAAGCCAAATACTGTACAGTAGAGCGTCGGAAAGGCAGAGGCACAGGATCCGAATGGTCTGATTAAGCTTCAGGGCGGTGGATCCGCGGGCGAGCAAGAGGACGGCGATCGGATGATGTCGGTGTGATGCGTGGATGCGATGCGATGCGTGACGCTGCGAGATCTCCAAGATTCGAGGGGCCCGAGAGTCAGCGTTGCATTCTCATTGTCACAAGCCAGCCAGGAACAGGACGGGGGGGTGTTCAATAGAGGCAGATGTGGGAACTGGGGGCGCTTTTGTCAAGTTTTTTTCTATAACTTCTTTTTTTCTGCATCATGTGCTCTCGTCCCGCACCTTGCGAGGGCACAGATGCGGTGCCGGCATCCTTTGTTGCTTTTGCTCTTTTCTTTCCCTCTTCTTTCCTTTCTTCCCCCCTTCGGTCCCCTGGCTTGATGTTTGGCGACATACCTTGAGCTTGGCGCTGCTGTTGTCCGGACTGCTGCTGTTGGGCCGCGCTCCTTTTGCGCTGCCGCCTGCACAGGGGGGCGAAGGAGGGGCGGCTAGATGTCCCGCGCTGGTGCAGATGCTTACCTTATGCTCAGCTCCTTTTTGTCAAGCGGAGATGACCGTTTCGGCTGAATCCGACGATGCAAAGTGCAGTTATTCTGTTGTAGAAATTGCTGCACAAGCACAGAACGAGAGGAAAGGGGAGATGGAGAATGGGAAAAGGGAAAAGGGAAGCAAAGGCTGGGGAGGGTGCTTTCGCTCTTTAATGGGCATGGCAGGGCATGAATGACTGAAACCTCGTCTCGGCCCAATCCGGCCTGCAACGTTTTGCCCTGATATACATACGGTACCGTAAAGCATGTATACATTTCGTATTGGAACGCAGCGCATTCGTCCTAAAAGCTGTGGTCATGCACGCATGCATGCACTTTCGACGCAAGCCAGAAATCACCCGGGCCCCGATCGTTGATCCCAGCTCCGGCTTGGGGCACATGACGCCTGCGTGCTCGTACATACGTACAAGGCAGTGCGTGGGCAACGCATGAGGACCCCTTTTTTCGAGAGAGCTGCAGATGCCGCGGGGAACGGGGTGTCAAGTCCACGTCTGCCTGGGCAATGCTCAGTAGGCTTGGAGATGGCATGGGGATTGAGCAGAAGCCATCTCCAAGATGCCGACTGCTGCTGCGGCTGATGGATTACGCTTTCTGCAAGGCATCGCTCCGCATGCAAGCAGGTGATGGTCGACATCGATTCCTCTCACACGGACGAGACGAGCAATCCCGGCCAGCACCAAGGCGCTAGCACTCAACCGCTCTAGGGCGCATTCTGCTAGCCGCTTCCCCCGCATTTCAAGCTCCGCGCCGCTGCCGCCGCTCAATCACATGCTGCGGCTACAAGCTCCCAGCGCAACCTGCTCCTACAACGTCAAGCTCGCAAGCAAGACAATGCGGCAAGGTGCAAAACAGAGCGCAAACCCCAACAAAAACATGAGGAGAGGGTGCCTGCGGCCTCGCGTTCCGGCAGCAGGGCGACTAAGGCGCTGGTGCCGTGGTCCTTGCTTTGATTCCAGACTACCGTGACCGAGGCGTAGCCTGTTCTGAGCATGGACACCTCCATCAGCTGCGCGTTGATGCCGAGATCGCCAAGGGCAGCAGGTAGGGTGCACGTCACCCAGCCAGCAGCGTGGCTCTTGTTGGCCGTCTCCCATCGGCTGCAGCGGGCTGAAGAGCAAATCAACGTCGGCGAACACCTCCTTGCGTCTGAGCTCCCGAGCACGCGCAGCCTCTGCAGGGCCCCGGCACTTCCAGGCCTCGTTGAGGGCTATGCTGGGCTTGGCCTGGTCATTCAAGCTAGCCAAGTAAGCGACACTGTTGTGGAGAAGCCGGGAGCGTCGAAGTGGCACAGGTCTCAGGCTCTCGATAGCCGGGATAATCTCTGTCGAAAGACGGCTGTCGAAGAGGCCGCCGTAGTTCATGTGGAGCAAGTGATCGGGCCTTGTTGAGATACTTACTAGACCATCTCCTTGGGGGACTTGGTGATGGCGTCCGCCCTTTCGAGGACCGAGGGTCAATAAGCCACCTATAGAGAGCAGAAAAGGGAGCTGGGAACTTACATTGGAATCGCCCAGAAAGGCTGCGACGTCGAGAACTTGTACTTCTGTGTCCGCGAAACGATTCCAATGCGTCAATGCGGTGGAAAAGGCGAAGGCATTTTTATATCAGGATATGCATGCCGGCATTACCATACACGCCGAGTTGGTTTGGTACCCCCTTGTCGTGAGTTTGATGTCCTTGGTCCATCGTTCGGGTCGGAACAAAACGGTCGGTGCCTTTGCTCATGATTGTATGCAATTGAGGAGCCCCGACAGCCTAGAATTTTGCACAACTCCATGTGCGTGCTTTGTCTGTGTCGATGTGTGCCCAAAGCTCTGCGACGACGCCGGGCCTATGAGCGAGTCCTTCCCTCTGGTGCGGCGTCGTGGCAGATCGGTTCAATCCTCATCAACTGAGAGCATGCGGCAACAATGGTGATCGGCAGAGTTGCATCCTTTGTTTGGTTCTTATCATGCCGCGTGCGAAAGCTGCTCAAGCCCGTGAAGAAGTCGCCCGGCAAAGGGAGTAAAACAGGAGTGAAAGGAGTCGGAAGAGAAAGGATTTCTTGATGAGGTGAGTAGGTACAAAGCATGACGCACGTGCTCCGTACCTACCTACTTACCTAGGTACCTAAGTACCTACTTCGTATTATAGAAGCAACTTGAAGAAGCAAGCAGCAACCGAATAATGTAAGGTATGCACAACAAGGAAGCAACAACCTGATAATACAAAGAAAACAATGAGGAAACATCGACCAAGCAACGACCCATCTGAAACCAACATGAAACGCTCCACAAATGACGAAGCATATCCCTCATCTACAGGCAAGTACCTACTTATGGTTTCCCGCATCCTTTCATACGGTCCCGTGCTGCTGAACCGCATTCTGAGCCTCTTCCACACGCGCCTCTGCGTTTCAAGACTGTTCATCAGCCTCCTGCTTCTCCTCGTCTATAAATGCTCGGACTATCTTAACCTTACTCTTTTTCTCAGTCCCGGTTGCCGGTCGGTTGTCGCATGTTATATGCAGGTCATCATTGCTTTGGACATGCCATTGAAGTGCAGAGCAAGCCGGCATATATAGACTTACAAGCGCGTACGTATGATGAAGGGCCATGCTCGACATCAAACGGTTGACGGTTGATATCTCGCATCAGTCACTCCAGTTGAACGAACCCTTTCCTTCTTTCTTTTCTACAACAAGTTAAACCGAAAAGCCTGGCGAAGTCCAAACAACGAGCCGGATAAACCGAGACGAAACAAGAGTGCGTCGGGCAATCGTCAGCTACGAGCTACTGCTCCCCAACCTCTTGCATTCCCAATATCCGCACTGGAAGCTCAGGGTAAGTTAAAGCTCGCAGCGAGCTGTAGGGCAAGTCTGCGGACCAAGACCAGACGTTACCGGTACGTACGCAGCAAACGGAAAAGCAAGGCTGGCATGGTAGAGGGTATCAAGCTGAGGCACATGAGGTGAGGCACCGTCCAGATCATCTTTATACCATGTCGTGCCTGGCGATACTTGATCTCTGAAGAAATTGTTCTTGTTGCGGACGAGCTTCTTCTTCTCCCAAAAGTGGTTGAGGTAAGGCTGTTTGGGAGGCCTGAGGCGGCTTCCTCCTCCAAGGAACTGTTTCGGCTTACCCGGTCAGAGGTGCGGCAAAGGCGGGCAAGCCTATTCACTTGACTGCAGCTTACAGTCATAAGGGAAGGCCTCCCTCACGTGGGCTGCTGGCACAGGCGACGGTGCTTTGAACAGGATATTTAATATACGTCCCGTTGACATATCTCATGAGATGAACGCCCGCAGATGGTATCCGAGAAACGACCGCCTCGACGGTCAGTGACGATCTCAGCCCGTGTCTTCAACCCTGCTCCCTCTGAGATGATGGACAATCGTTAGCCTACGCCTTCAGCTTCCGCCGCTGCCACCTCTGCTGATGCAGCGCTTTAACCTCCAGATCCAGGCCGGCCACCGGTCCCGCAACCCGAACGTGCGGCGCAACCGCATTGATAGGCAGCGCCGCCACGGGCCCCTTCTCGACGCCCGCCTCCTCCTTCCAGCTCTCGTACTGCGCCGTCGAAGAGACGTAGACGATGCGGCCCAGGCCGACGAACGCGTGGGCGGCAGCGCACATGGCGCAGTGCTCGCCCGACGTGTAGACGACGGCCGAGGCGCGCTCCTCGGGCGTCAGGTGGAGGTGCGCCCACCGCGCAATGGTCAGCTCGGGATGCAGCGTCGCGTCGGCCCGAAAGTCGCCGGCCTCGCCCGTGACGGTGCGGTTGCGGTCCTGGTGGATGATGGTGCCGTGGGCGTTGACCAGGACGGCGCCGAAGGGGGAGTCGCCGGCTTCGAGGGCCTCGCGGGCGAGGCTGACGCAGAGCCTGAGGGCTTCCTGATGGTTCGCCATGGGGAGGATCTCTAGTGTGTATGGGGTTTGATGAGATAATGGAGACTGAAAGTGTGTTGAAGAGGAGGGAAATCGGTTCATGGGATTTGTTGAGGCGCAGCTCCGGGTTTAGTCTATTGGTGTCAGTGGCTGATTTGTCTGCATCATCATTCGAGCCATGTCAGACGAAGGACTACGGTGGTCTGGTTATGCCGTCCGTGGAAGCTCCATGAGGTTGTCCTTGGAGGGCGTGCATCTTGAAGCTTGATAAAGTTGTACTTGGAGGGCGTGCATCTCAATCACCGCCGTCATGCCTCCTTATCAATGTCCGTTACTGGCGGTTGTCGTCGGGGTCGGCGGAGCTGCCCGTGTAAGTAAAGCATGTCCCTATCGCGGCGATTGGCGTAGGGTGACTACTTGCATGCACATACACCCTGTATCCGGGCTGCATACCTGCATATGCATCTACAGAACACGCACCTCCAACCGGCAACCCACGACGAAGGCGCCGGCTGACTACAGACTCGAACAACGCCGAACCAACTTACGTCAGGCTTCGACGGCGAGCGCCATGGCCATTGGCCGTCATCGGACGCCTCTCCACCCCTTGCGTTGGTCGTGGGTGAAGCCTCAAAGATATATAAATGGCCCTGTCCGAGGGCTGTCGAGCGGGAGCCATGCATGACGGCTTGCTTGACAAGAGCTGTTGCTTCCCCTCTCTCGTCATATTTGTATGAGACATTGCTGAAGATTCGCCATGGCGCCGCCTACTGCTACCGAAACCACCGTTGAAGAGCCCATCATCAAGATGAAGGCCTCTACTACTGCTGCTGCTGCTGCTGCTCCTGAAGTTGAGGCCGAGGAAGAGATGGAAAGCCAGCTTGCCAGCCTCAGTCGTGGGCCCAATCCTCTGCGAGGTGCAGTGTGCCGTCTCATGTTCAATCCATGTCTTTTCAAACCACTCATCCCATACTCCATCCATCAAATTCGTCCATGTCTCATCAATTCATCCCGTCTCATATTCCATCCATCATATCAATCTCTTCTCATGCCCAGTCCATCTCACTCAACTCATGCCCTCATCCAAGCCTCCGCTAACAACCCCCCTGCACCAGGCATCCCAACCTTCCCCTCCTTCCACGAGCACCGCAAGCACATCGTGCTGCACATGGCCGCCGTCTTCCGCAGCTGGGCCCGCAACGGCTACACCGAGGGCATCTCGGGCCACATCTCGGTCCGCGACCCCGAGTTCCCGGACCTCATCTGGATGAACCCCATCGGCAAGCACTTTGCCCTCATGAACGCCAGCGACATGATTTGCCTGAGGATCAGCGACGGCGAGATTGTCGGCGGGAACCGGGTATGGATTTCGTGATACTGCCTCTCGTCAGAGGGTGTGAAGCAGGAAAAAGAACTGACTGAGAGTAACTCGGCCCAGACTCGCCCTGTGAATAACCCAGGCTATTACATCCACTCCGAAGTCCACAAGGCGCGCCACAACATCCACGCAATCTGCCACGCGCACACCATCGCCGGCCGCGCCTGGTGCGCCTTCGGCAAGCCCCTCGACATGATCACCCAGGACATCTGCGACCTGTACGGCGTCCTCGCCGTGGACACCGAGTACGCGGGCATCGTGACGGCCGAGCAGGAAGGGCGGCAGATTGCCAAGGCGCTGGGGCCAAAGGGCAAGGCGGCGCTGCTCATCAACCACGGCATCATCACGGTCGGGCAGACGGTGGACGAGGCCGCCTTCTTGCTGGGGCTCGTGGAGCGGAGCTGCGAGATCCAGTTGAAGGTGGAGGCTGCGTGTGCGGGGAATCCGGGGCTCAAGAAGAGTCTTATTCCGCATGAGCTTGCGGTGAATAATTTCAGGATGGCGGGGGAGAAGCACTGGTTGTATGAGGAGGCGCAGCCGGATATTCAGCTGGAGATTGAGTTGGCGGGCGAGGTCATTTCCCGGGGGCTGGATGAGGTGAAGATTGACGCTCCGTGAGGCATTGCGTTGAGTCGGGGACTGACGCGAGAGACGGAATGAATATATGCAGCGATCTGTTATGGATAGGATGATTCAGAATGGTCACTTTGTTTGAACCCCTTTCCGGTCCACCATGTCCGGTATCCATCTCTTCAGCTCACGATTATAAAGCGCCGTTCTCAACGTAGCAAATTGCAATGATAGCGGCAACGAACATGTCTGTAGATTCTATCTTGTATATGGACTTGATCCAACAAACGCCAAATCGGCACACATACGCAACCCCAACCTTTCCGCAGCACCACCATTCTTCGTCCCCCTTATTTAATCTCCGTCCACGCGGCCCGAGCCATCCTCGCCAGCCTCCGCAGATCCCGCACCGCATGCCCGCACGCCAGCGATAGCTCCCTCCTCACCTGCGGCACAAACGGCACCACGTACCGCGACTCAAACAGCCGCGGCAGCGCGCCGACGACCTCGAGCGCCAGCCGCCCGCACTCGGCGCCGACGTCCGGGCTCGTCCTCGCGGGCACGTAGCCCGCCGGGAGCCAGTCGGGCCGCGACAGCTGCGAGGCGGCCTTTGCCGAGAAGCAGGGCAGCGAGACGCCGATGAGGCTCTTGACGTACTCCTGCGCCGTGCCGGGCGCTTCCGCGAGGACCCGCTTGAGGATCTCGAGGGCGGGAAGGGTGTCTGGTCCCGGGCCGAGGTTCTGCGATAGGGAGATTGCGGCGCGGAGGATCTCGGCCGAGTCGTCTTCCCAGATGGCGAAGGGCATGTGCTTGACCATTGCGAGGACGGCGACGCGGTAGTTTGTCTTGATGAGCTGGCTGCCGGCTTGGGGGTCTTGGGTTGTTGCCGTGTCAAGCATGGGCTTGACGAGTTCAAAGTAGATCTTTTGCGTCCAGAGCGGCTTGACGATGGCGAAGCTCTCCTTTGTCAGGCACTTTTGGGGGGCCACGAGCATTTCGAGTCTTCGGGCCAGCAGGTGGCCGGTTTTTTCGTTCCTTGGGGCTTCCCGTAGCCGCTGGATGAGGCCTCGGGCTTGTGTGCCGCTTGGTCGACGTATCAGTCCGCTGACGATTGCGTAGACGGAGGATACCTGCTCCAGATAGCGGGCGACATCGTCACTGTCGGCGGCGTTCTGGGCGTTTTGCAGGGCGGTATCCAACCGGCTTTCCAGCCGAGACATCAGGTAGCTGATGCCCTCAATCTTGTACTTGTTTGCCAAAATGGTCAGGATAGACCTGGTGACGGGTCTGGTGAGGGAGCTTTGGTTGAGAGAAGCACTCAACGTGCCGCTGACCAAGAGTTCTTGCGCAACTCCAGAGTCAAACTGGTCAATGAGTTAGTGCCTTTCTTCAAATGAGATGATGGATCTAGCTGAGGCAACTTACGAGCTTTGCAACCACAGACGGCCTCATTGCCTCCAGGAGCCCCAGAGAAAGAATGTTGACAGTCTTTTCCGTCAGCCAGCCCCATGATGATCCTTGCTCATCCGTATACTTCTCCAGTCTCGCCTTTCTTTGCTCTTCAGATGTGGAAGCCGGGATTGGTATGATCTCTTCCTGGAACAGATTCAAAAAGTAGTGATCGAGCTTCAGAGAAACCTGCTGAGCTTCGCCCATCTCACGAAGGACGAAACCGGCAAAGCCCGAAATCAGATGCAGATATTGATACTCAGAGGCCTTATCAGAGCCGTCAAAGTCGCCGCTAAGCTGAAGCGCCGGTTTCTGGCTGCCGTGAATGGGGCCAACCGGGGCTGTTGCGCGGCGGAAAAGGCTTCTGACAACCACTAGGCCAATAAGCAAAAAGTCGTTGCGGAGCTCAGTAGCAGTTGCTTCCTTCGGCGGCGGTGCACTGCTGTAACTTGGTGCAGAGCCGTCATCTTCCTCGCCGGCGAGGGATCGCAGCTCCGGAAACTTGTAAGTAGCTCGATACAGCCACATGGTGCCGTCAAACACCTGGTCTGTCTCCGGGTTATGCTTCAAGCAAGCATCGTTGAAGTAGCGTGAAGCTGCTTGAATACCCACGACCAAAGCACACCAAATCTTTGGGCTGGCTTTGGCGTCTATCGCCGCCGCCAATTCGGTAGTTAGGACGTGGATCAAAGCCAAGAAGTTATGTCTCCCGCTGACGAGAGACTTCGGCAACTCGGAGCATCCGACATAGGCAAGCAAAGAAGCAATCTTTTGGATTTTCTCGGCAGCCTCGTCGCTCTGGTCGTCACGACTGCCCTGGACGACTGACACGAACTGATCGAGCAGAGGCCTGAAGCCTGATGGATAGGCTTGAATTGCCCTGTGTAGAGCCTTTGCCGTCTCGTTCAGAAGATCATCCAGATTCGAGCTTGAATGGTTATCGAAAGCGCTTAGCGGGATGGCGAAAAGTGCCTGACAAATCTCAGAGCATGTCGCTTCAGGGAGGAGTAGGCCACCGTCATTCTCTGGCCCAAGCGGTACGGCTCCCTGAGAGATCAACGCACCAACACCTTGAACGGCAACCGCTGCGATTTTGATGTCGTCCTCATTGGCATTGACATTGCTTCCAAGCACCACGGGGCCTTTATACACGTCGTTGTAGAGATTCTTAAAGACACCATCAACAGCGACGAAATCGCTCTTCTGTTCCTCCGTCATCTGAGTCTGCGACAGGAGAAGCCTCGTCTCCAGGATGACATTGAGAATTTTGAGAAGGTCCTGGCTATGAGTGACAGACTTTCGGTGTCGTAGGTTGTCCTTGAGATGCGTGACTGTCGGCGCCACCATGAGAACGAATGCGCTTGGGTTTGCGCTGAGAACACTGACGATGAGGCGGCCGGCCTGGGTGGTGTACATGGGATTCGCCAAGTCGTTGACACAGTCGCGCGTGACATCCAGCGTGTAGTTGCGAAGGTCGTCGTCCTTGAGCCTTGTGGCGAGCGTTTTCAAGACTTCGAGAGTGGCCCAGATGGCATCCTCGATCTCTCCATTTCGGACTTCGTACTTGAGGCTGCCCCAGATTCGACTCACGTAGGGAATAATGGACTGCTCTGGATGCGTGTATTCCTCGAGGCATTCTTTGATGCTCTTCAAGACATCGACCTGAAACGTGTGAGATTTCATCCCATCATTGAGAATGGAGTCAGCCTTACCTTGACGTTTACTGTGACGCCGTCACCTTGGTCGAGCTTGCCGACCAAAAAGGGCAGGGCGAGAGGTGCAAGACGATACGTCGAAGAGAAACACTTGCGCAGCTGAGACTTGAGGTCCTCGGGGGTGATGCCGCTTTGCGTCAAACGTGGCAGTGTGATGGGATAGTATGCCTTGAAAGCATCAAAGACGGCCTCAAGAACCTCTTGTGAAGGTTCGTACTGCTGGAGGAAGATCCTCAGAATGTCGAACCACACAATCAAGCAGTCTGGGTCTCTCTCGTTCCGGCAGAGCTCCAGCAGGCTCATCATGAATCCAGAGGAGGGGCCGTCCCGTTGCTGCAGATTGCTAGCCACTTCAGGGGTGACCATGAGCGACCTCAGCAGCTCGTATACCGCAAGGCGAGTCTTGGCAGTCTGTCGCTGGAAGTCCTCCTTCATGCCGCACACTTTACTGATGATGTCGTAGCCGCTCTGTGACTGAAATGCCTTCATCTCGATGATTCGGGACAAGGCCGATGCCGAGGCCAAGATGCCCGCCTTGTGGTCAATGTCGAGCATGGCACCGAAGAAGGCAATCAAGAGTTTGACTGAGTGGAAGGACTGTGAGCTTTGTCTTTCAATAGAAGCATCAGATGCTTAAACTCACCTTGACTCGGCTTAAGGAGGTCGGGTTTCACAAAGTCCAGCGTCCGAGACAGGAACTCCAGGGCTGAATCGCATCTGTTAGTACAGCAGAACGAGGGTAGAAAAGATGAGACAAGTATCAGATGAATCCTCACCCTTTGCCCTCGAGGTCCAATCCGGAGTCTCTTGTGAATCTTCCATCTCATTGTTCCCCGGCATCCATGGCTGGACAGCCTCTACCCATCGGGCAACAGGGTTGGAATTGGCGGGAGCTGCCTCCAGCTCTATGTCTAGACGTCAGAAACATTCCACCTCCAATGAGAAAGCAATGCTGTTGATCATCTGGTAGAGCATACCTTTGGCCGCTCTCTGAGCCAATGCCGTAAGCTTGGCTTCGTCTTCCTCGAGGACAAAGTCGAGGGCCAGCTGCCGAAAGTCGGCCATGACTCGATGCTCCTCTTGACAGGTATTGAGGCGTTTGGTGATTCCCAAGTTTTACCAAGGCCCAAACAGTCGATGACTGAGCCCCAGACAACCCCCTTATGAGTGCTTGTACACCGAACGTCCTCCAATAGCGGAAACCGACTGATCGCGCAAGTCTCGGTGAGTCTGAGCGTCGAATCTCCAATATCGCGGGGTAACTTTTGCACAACCGGCCGCTTGACTTCCGATCAGGCGAAGCACCTCTGATTCTCCGATGAATGACGATTGAGACTTGCAGAAAAAAAAAACTTCGTCTCGAAAGATTTTGTCCAAACGATGCCAGGCACAGAGGAAGAGAAGCGACGGATTTGTCACCAGAAACGAGCGTGATGAGTTGACGCCGAGATTCCAATTCCGCTGGACGAACATCGGCCTTGGTGGGGTGCTTTTTTTCTCTGGAGCTTCCGGTTCCACTTTTCTGGCGATGACGGAAGAATCCCGCACTCGTTTGCTTCGAAGCAGGCCAATTCATCACGACGATTTCATTTTCCAGCTTCATCCTCCTCCCAGTTCAATCTCCACACGCTTCAAACCATGATCCGATTACCGGCGCTGCGGCATCTCGCGACCAAGTCGGTGCGCCTCACCGCCCGATCGGCCCAGCAGCGCCGCTGGGCGCAAGTCGTCGACGTCCGCTTCCACACCACCCAACAGCCCTCGCAAGCCATCCTCGAAAAGTACCGCGAGAAGCTCGCCCGCAAGGCGTCGCAGGAGGGCCACGGCAGCATCGAGGACCTCAAGGCGGCGTACGCGGACAAGATCCAGGCGCAGCGCAAGAACGACGCCGTCGACGTCCCCTCAATAGAGGCGCTGTCGCAGTCGGGCGCCATACCGCAGACCGAGGGCACGCCCGTGTCGCAGCCGAACCGAGGGCCGCTGCCCGAGAAGCCCGCTCCGAAGCAGAAGAAGAAGGCGTCTTCCGGGGAAAAGGCGGCGATCAAGCCCCTGGGAGATATCCTCGATCTCGAAAAGGCGGCGGAGCTGCCTGAAAAGGAACTCACGGCCATCTGGCGCCTTCGCCACGCCTCGTCGCCGCAGACGCTGTGCGCAGTCATTCCTGCGGCGACATACAAGGCGATGGAGGATCTCGCGCGGAGCAGTCCCTTCTTCGTCCTCCCGGTGCCGCATGAGAGCCAAGGCGCGGAAATGCATTTCCTGCAGTGGACCTGGGATGCGGCGTCCAAGACCAGCACGGTGCTCTTCACACAGCTCGTCGAGTACAAGACGAGGGGGGAGTTTGCGCAGCCGCACACCACGGTGACGCATCACTTGGATTTGGTCGAGGACAAGGGCCTGGTGTTGATGCAGGGACAGGTCATGGAGGGGCGCGGCGTGCAGCCGGAGCATGCAAAGTGGCTGGTCATGTGTCTGCAGCGGTTCTACGGCGGGTGGGAGCAGAAGGGGGATGAGCTGGATGGGCAGAGGAAGGAGAGGGCGGAGGAGAGGAAGAAGCTGCTGCAGTGGTTTACGAATGGCGACTCGCGGTTCAGCGTCGAGAAGCTGCTGGAGGAGGCGGAAAGATTGGGATGAAAGACGTTGGATTCGAACACGATTGGAAAATAGACAGACGGTGCCCTGATGATGAGCACCGACATATGAAGCGGCAGACTCGTTCATGTGTACATGTATTTGTTATATAGGCATTAGACGAGGCTTCGACCAAGGTCATCCAGGACCCTGGTCGATTTGTACAATTATACAACAGGGCGAACCAAGACGCCCGATTCCACAACCACATCAACTCTCACTCTCTCCTACCTAGGTACTCACAACTTGGCCTTGGGCGCCGCCTCGGCCTCTTCCTCCTCTTCCTCCTCCTTCTTGATCTGATCTCTCAGCACCCTGCGCAGAATCTTGCCCGCCTGCGACTTGGGAATCTCCTTGATGAAGCGCACTCCGCCACGCAGCTTCTTGGGAGGCGCGACCTTTGCGTTGAGCCACTCGGCAATCTCGCGCGCCTTGGCCTCGGTCGCGGGGACGCCGGGCTTGAGGACGACGTAGGCGCGCGGGATCTCGGTGTGCTGCTCCTTGTCCCAGATGCCGATGACGCAGACGTCGGCGATGTCCTCGCGGCCGATGAGCTTGGCTTCGAGTTCGGCGGGGGGGACTTGGAAGCCCTCTGCGAAGTACATGTGGTCAGTTTGCGGTGCTCACGCCAAAACAGGTGGTTTCGAATGTCTGATCTGCTCGTTGATGTGCAGATCAGGGGTGGATGAAGGGGCTCGACTCACTGTACTTGATGAGCTCCTTCTTGCGATCGGTAATGTAAAAGTTGCCCTTGGGGCAGCAGTAAAAGATGTCGCCCGTCTTATACCAGCCGTCCTCGGTGAAGGTGTCCTTGTCCAGCTCGGGCCGCTTCCAGTAGCCAGAGAAGACATTTGGCCCCTTGAGGAGAAGCTCTCCAGACTGCACACCCGCAACCCGTCAGCATACAGACCTTCAAGACAACACGAGAGTTCTCCCTCTCAGTAAATATTCTTACCTGGTTATACCCCAGCTCCGTCCCATCCTCATCCACAATCTTGGCCTCCATACTAGGATACAGCCGTCCCACCGACCCCTGAAACTTCCGCCACTCCTCCGGAAGCTGCAGCATGACGGCAGGCGACGTCTCGGACAGCCCGTAGCCCTGCTTGACGCCGACCTTGAGGCGCTCCCACACCGAGACGGCGAGCTCCCTGCTCAGCGGCGCGGCGGCCGAGTTGATCCACCGCAGGGAGGTCAGGTCGTACTTTGCGACGACCGGGTGCTTGCCCAGGGCGAGGACGATGGGCGGCGGGACGTACATGAAGGTGATGTTGTGGTCCTGGATCAGGCGGCAGGCCTTTTCGAGGTCGAACTTGGGCAGGACGATGCATGGGGCGCCGGTGAAGACGGATGTGGCCAGGACGACGACGAGGCCCTACATGATGCATGTTTAGCAGGGTACATGTACTGGAGACTCGCCTTTTCGAAGGGGGGGGGGGGGGGGGGCACACGTACGTAAATGTGGAAGAATGGGAGCACGCCTAGTTGGGCGTCGGTGTCCCATGAGATGCTTCTGATGTCGCCCTGTTCGCCCTGGCGAGCCTGGGCGACGATGTTGTAGTGGGTGAGCATCACGCCCTTGGGCATGCCCGTTGTTCCCTAGCCGGCAAGTTGGTCAGTCGCCTTTGAACAGCAACACTCCACTCGTCTCGTAAAGAGGAGCACAAACTCACCGAGCTATACACAAGATACGCCAGGTCCTTCTTGGGATCAATCACAGGCTTCTGCGGCACGACGCCCGCCCCCTTGGCCGTAATCTCCGTCCAATGCCTATGCACACCCGTCTCATCCCGTCCATCTCCCAACAAAAAGATCTTCTCCGCCGGCACGCCCGCCAGCGCAGCCGCCTTCCTCGCCGTCTCCAGCAGCGCCTTTTGCGTGAGGAGGGCCTTTGCGCCAGAGTCGGTGAGCTGCTGGGCCAGCTCCTCGGCCGAGTAGGTCGGGTTCGCGGGGCAGGAGATGCCGCCGGCCCACTGGATGCCAAAGTTGACGACGGGGACGTCGACGTTGTTGGGCGTGAAGAGGGCCATGACGTCGCCCTTTTGCCATTTGAGGGTGTGGACGAGGCCTTGGCCGAGGGTGAGGGCGAGGTGTTTGATTTGGGTGAGGGAGTGGGATCTGCCTGTGTCGCAGTCGATGAAGATGGCTGGCCGGGGGGGAGTCGTGTTAACGTTATGAATGGTACTTTTTGGAGATGAATGGGAGGGGGGATATGGAGCTGTAGATGGGAATGAGTGTGAGACGATGTATACTGACGTTTGTCGGCGGGATAGTTCCTGGGCTGCTCCAGGTAGTAGGACCAGACGTCGACGAGGGGGACGTCGACTGGCGCCTGAAGCGATTTGATGGGCATGGTTGTGCTGGTGGTTGTAATTTGGCTGATACACGCTTTCTGTAAGTCGACAATGGTAACAAACTCTCGCCAAATCTTCTCTATGCAAGCAAGACTCGCCCGAGGAGAAGTCAACACCGAAGGAGCAAGAGTCTAGAAGAATTGGTTCAGTAGAGATTCAGGTTGTTGGACACGGTCTACCATCTGAAGATAAATCTACTCCTAGAACGGAAACAAGGGGATCTTCGGTCTCCCGAAAAAATGGGCCATGCCGAGGGCATCACATATATAAAGTGGAATAGCAAAACGACCAGGGGGGGTGTGAGCCAGGAACGCTGACCATGCTTTGACGAACATGAATGCCGGCATGCCATAGGACAACCATAGAGCAAGGCAAGAATACCGAGTAGTATTTCACCCGTATGTAATGCATCACCCATGCCATGCAACGCGCCGTCATTCTTAGCAGAACGCCTCCCCCATGTTCTCCACGCCTTCAACCTAGGCAAAAGATCGTGGTCGTGCTAGCACCTACGTAGCTTAGCACAGGATTCCCCTTTTCTTTTGGTGGCCGTTGGTTTGGGGGTGGTGAGGTAGGCTACGGGCTATCGCTCTCATACTTGACATACAGTACCCGTCTTGACCTGCTTCTCATAGGGGGGGGGGGGGGGGGGGGG